>NC_079212.1:37849236-38106929 GCF_029633865.1 Lampris incognitus
TTCCATTAAAATGAAATGTCCAGTATTTGCTACTACTACTACTTTCGGCTGCTCCCGTTAGGGGTTGCCACAGCGGATCATCCGTTTCCATTTCTTCCTGTCTTCTGCATCTTCCTCTGTCACACCAGCCACCTGCATGTCCTCCCTCACCACATCCATAAACCTCCTCTTTGGCCTTCCTCTTCTCCTCTTCCCTGGCAGCTCCATGTTCAGCATCCTCTCCCAATATAACCAGCATCTCTCCTCCACACATGTCCAAGCCATCTCAATCTTGCCTCTCTTGCTTTGTCTCCAAACCGTCCAACCTGAGCGGTCCCTCTAACATAATCGTTCCTAATCCTGTCCTTCTTCGTTACTCCCAGTGAAAATCTTAGCATCTTCAACTCTGCCACCTCCAGCTCCGCCTCCTGTCTTTTCATCAGTGCCACTGTCTCCAAACCATATAACATAGCTGGTCTCACAACCATCTTGTAAACCTTCCCTTTAGCTCTTGCTGGTACCCTTCTGTCACAAATCACTCCTGACACTCTTCTCCACCGACTCCACCCTGCCTGCACTCTCTTCTTCACCTCTCTACTGCACTCCCCGTTACTTTGGACAGTTGACACCAAGTATTTAAACTCAAATGCCTTTGTCACCTCCACTCCTTGCATCCTGACCATCCCACTGTCCTCTCTCTCATTCACGCATAGGTATTCCGTCTTGCTCCTACTGACTTTCATTCCTCTTCTCTCCAGTGCATACCTCCACCTCTCCAGGCTCTCCTCAACCTGCACCCTACTCTTGCTACAGATCACAATGTCATCCGCGAACATCATCGTCCATGGAGACTCCTGCCTGATCTTGTCCGTCAACCTGTCCATCACCATTGCAAACAAGAAAGGGCTCAGAACCGATCCTTGATGTAATCCCACCTCCACCTTGAACCCATCTATCATTCCAACCACACACCTCACCATTGTCACACTTCTCTCATACATATCCTGCACCACTCCTACATACTTCTCTGCAACTCCTGACTTCCTCATACAATACCACACCTCCTTTCTCGGCACCCTGTCATATGCTTTCTCTAAATCTACAAAGACACAATGCAACTCTTTCTGGCCTTCTCTATACTTCTCAATCAACATTCTCAAAGCAAACATCGCATATGTGGTGCTCTTTCGTGACATAAAACCATACTGCTGCTCACTGATCATCACCTCTCCTCTTAACCTAACTTCTATTACTCTTTCCCAAATCCTCATGCTGTGGCTGATCAACTCTATACCTCTGTAGTTGTTACAGTTCTGCACATCGCCCTTGTTCTTGAAATCGGTACCAGTATGCTTCTTCTGCACTCCTCAGGCATCCTTTCACTTTCCAAGATTGTGTTAAACAATCTAGTTAAAACCCCACTGCCATCTCTCCTAAACATCTCCATGCCTCCACAGGTATGTCATCAGGACCAACTGCCTTTCCACTCTTCATCCTCTTCATAAATGCCCTCACTTCCTCCTTGTTAATCCACTGAACTTCCTGATTCCCTATCCCTACATCATCTAACCTTCTCTCTCTCTCATTTTCTTCATTCATCAGCCCCTCAAAGTACTCCTTCCACCTTCTCAGCACACTCTCCTCGCTTGTCAGCACATTTCCATCTCTATCTTTGATCGCCCTAACTTGCTGCACATCCTTTGCAGCTTGGCCCCTCTGTCTAGCCAATCGGTACAAGTCCTTTTCTCCTTCCTTAGTGTCTAACCTGTCACACAACTCACCATATGCCTTTGCCACCTCTCTCTTTGCTTTACGCTGTGTCTCCTTGTACTCCTGTCTACTTTCTTCATCTCTCTGACTATCCCACTTTTTCTTTGCCAACCTTTTCCTCTGTATACTCTGCTGTACTTGCTCATTCCACCACCAAGTCTCCTTGTCTCCTTTCCTCTGTCCTGATGACACACCAAGTACCTTCCTAACTGTCTCCCTCACTATTTCTGCAGTGGTTGCCCAGCCATCTGGCAACTCTTCACTACCACCCAGTGCCTGTCTTAACTCCTGCCTGAACTCCACACAACAGTCTTCCTTTTTCAACTTCCACCATTTGATCTTCAGGTGTGTCTTCTCTCGCTTCCTCTTCTTGGTCTCCAAAGTCATCCTACAGACCACCATCCGATGCTGCCTAGCTACGTTCTCCCCTGTCACCACCTTGCAGTCTCCAATCCCTTTTAGATTGCACCTTCTACGTACATAAGATATAGTCCACCTGTGTGCACTTTCCTCCACTCTTGTACATCACCCTGTGTTCCTCCCTCTTCTTGAAATATGTATTCACCACAGCCATTTCCATCCTTTTTGCAAAATCGACCACCATCTGTCCTTCCACATTTCTCTCCATATCTTCCCATCACCTCCTCATCACCTCTGTTCCCTTCACCAACATGTCCATTGAAGTCTGCTCCAATCACCACTCTCTCCTCCATGGGTACCCTCTCCACCACGTCGTCCAACTCACTCCAGAATTCTTCTTTTTCGTCCATCTCACACCCAACTTGCGGAGCATATGCACTGATAACATTCAGCAATACACCTTCAATTTCCAGCTTCATACTCATCACTCTGTCTGACACTCTCTTCACCTCCAGCATGCACTTGACATACTCTTCCTTCAGAATTACCCCTACCCCATTTCTCCTCCCATTCACACCATGGTAGAAGAGTTTGAACCCACCTCCGATACTCCTGGCTTTACTCCCCTTCCACCTGGTCTCTTGTACACACAGTATGCCTACCTTTCTTCTTTCCATCATGTCAGCCAGCTCTCTCCCTTTACCAGTCATAGTGCCAACATTCAAAGTTCCGACTCTCACCTCCACACGCCTACCCTTCCTCCTCTCTAGCTGCCTCTGGACATGCCTTCCCCCTCTCCTTTTCCTTCGCCTAACAGTAGCATAGTTTCCACCGGCACCCTGCTGGTTAACAGTACTGGTGGCGGTCGTTGGTAACCCGGGCCTCGACCGACCCGATATGGAAATCTTATTTATGATCCGCATATTTGATTTGGCAAAGATTTTACACCAGATGCCCTTCCTGACGCAACCTTCCCCATTTGTCCGATCTTGGGACTGGCACAAAGAATGCACTGGCTTGTGCATCCTCAGTGGCTGGGTTAAATGTCCAGTATTTGCTATTATATGTTTTTAAACATCAATGACAAATTAGCTAGGTAGCTAGCAACCCCCCAAAAAAGGGTCACAAAATGTTATTTTAAACAACCCGACTTTTCATTAACCGAGAAGGTTAAAAACAGGAACCCATTAGTTGAACGATGATGACGATTAGCTGGATGACATCACCAGGGCACATTTTGGCAGCCCAGACACAATTTGGCCTGACGTGGCCTCTTTGACTCCTCATTCAAACCGGTGTTCCTCCCTATCAAGGATGTGCACATCCTCATCCTTGAAAGGGGGGGGGGCTAAGAGTACACATGTTGCCATCTATAATTTTGTGATTGCAACTATTCCCAAATCCTTTGCGAATAGTACACATGGCCATGGTAAATCTAGTTAAAGGTCACGGCAGTTTGCATATGAAATCAACCGTTGGTTTCGGCTGTTATGCGACTGTATTGTTTATAAGGGTGGGGGTACCTGCAGTCAGCTGAGACTGAAGATGTCACTTAGATGAGTGATGAAACGTTTCTCTCTCAATAAACATTGTATCCAGATGAACTGATTCAACTTTCTTCGACATAGCAGCTTTAATTTCCCTTTAATGCCAAACATTTGACTTAAAGTTCAACTGATTGGTTCCATGTTATTCCTTATTGACTAGTGCATTTTGATTATAATAACATTGATTAACCTTTACAAAAAAAGGTTAGAGTGTTTTAAATTGTGTTTTTTAGTCAGACGTTGTGTAAAACACGAGTTGTGACTGATGGCAATCTCTCTTCCTTTACTATCTTTCCTCTTCTTTTCCTCTATTTGTTCACTCCCGAGTGTTTGTTAGTCTGCCTGTGTTTCTCTCTCTGTCTCTCTCTCTCTCCTTCTCTGTCTCTGTCTCTCTGTCTCTGTCTCTCTCTTTCTGGTCTCCATTCTCTTGAAATTACCTCTTGGATTATGCCCCCCCGTCTCTCTCTCTGTCTCTCTCTGTCTCTCTCTCTCTCTCTCTCTCTGTCTCTCTCTCTCTCTCTCTCTCTCTCTCTCTCTCTCTCTCTCTCTCTCTCTCTCTCTCTCTCTCTCTCTGTCTCTGTCTCTGTCTCTCTCTCTCTCTCTTTCTGGTCTCCATTCTCTTGAAATTACCTCTTGGATTATGCCCCCCCCCCCCCGTCTCTCTCTCTGTCTCTCTCTCTCTCTTTCTCTCTCTCTCTCTGTCTCTGTCTCTCTGTCTGTCAGTCTCTCTGTCTCTCTCGCTCTGTCTCAGTCTCTCTGTCTCTGTCTCTCTCTGTCTGTCTGTCTCTGTCTGTCTCTCTCTCTCTCTCTTTGTCTCGCTCTCTCTCTCTCGGTCTTCTCTGTCATTTCATCTGTCTCCTAAATTTTTTCTCTTTCTCTTCCTTTATCTTTCTCTTTATCTCCGATTCTTTATTTTCACTCAGTCTGTTGGAAAACGGTTTTGGTGGGAAATTACCTTCAGTGTTTATCCATTTCCAAGAAACTACTAAAAACATATCCCTCCTTGCGGTAATTTCTTTTTCATAAGTGGTTGTGTTGATATTTAGTGTGTGTGTGTGTGTGGGTGGGTGGGTGTATTATTTTGTGTGTATGTGTTAAACAGAGACTGTTTAAACGTCAAATGCTAATCCTTCAGTAAAGTGTACAAATTAGAACTGCATGATCATTCATTACCGGGAGAATGATTTTGTGGGTTTTTTTGACACATGAATTTCGTATTTGATGTTTAAAACCATAGTAAACATTACTGTACAGCAACGAGATGTGCTCAGAAGCATTATAGTGGAAAAATTAAATCTAATTTCTGTTCCAGATTAGATTTAAGAGCAGTTCAGTCTAAATCGGATTTTGGCTGGTGTAGGGTCACCACTCCATCACACTAATGTAAAGTTAATTGATGCTCACTGTACTCCGCTAAATACAAGTCATCATTATCAGGGGTTTGAGGCAATCCCAGCATGCATTGGGGATTACAGAAAGGAAACACCCAGGAGAGGCTGCCAGTCAATCACACAAAATCACACACGTTCTCTCTCATACACTCTCTCCACTTCATCTAACCTTTATCGATATAACACTTTATAAACGCACATTTAGAATGTTCCTTCATTCATTCATTCATCTTCAGCTTATTCTCTGGGGTATGGTCGCAGTGGCAGCAAGCTAAGTAGGGCAGTCCAGACATCCCTCTCCCCAGTAAAGCCCTCCAGCTCCTCCTGGGGGATCCAAAGACGTTCCAAAGCCAGACTGGACATGTTTCCCTCCAGCGAGTTCTGTGCCTACCCCAGGGTCTCCTCCCAGTTGACCGTACCTGGTAAACCTCCAAAGGAAGGCGCCCAGCAGGCATCCTAATCAGATGCCCGAACCACCTCAACTGGCTCCTTTCGATGCAAAGGAGCAGCAGCTCTACTCTGAGTTCCCTCCGGATGGCCGAGCTCCTCACCCTATCTCTAAGGCTGAGCCCAGAAACCCTATGGAGGAAACTCATTTCAGACGCTTGTATCCGCAATCTCACCCTTTCGGTCACTACCCAAAGCTCATGACCATAGGTGAGGGTTGGAACAAAGATTGACTGGTAAATTGAGAGCTTTGCCTTCCGGCTCGGCTCCCTCTTCACCGGTACAACGGTACAATGTCAGTCTCCAACTCCATCCTACCCTCACTTGTGATCAAGACCCCGAGATACTTGAACTCCTTCACTTGAGGCAACAACTCATCACATTTACAGTGTTTGACAGAAAAACATAGAATAGACACAGTTTTGCCTGGCATAACACAAGAGCAGCTTAAACTAATGTGTGTAACATAATCTATGTAATGTAAACTAATGTAATGTTAATCATCATCTATCACTGTCACTGTGATGTGCACAATTGAATTGTAAGCTTCGAAATAATTTTGTCACGCGTCTTTGTGTGTGCATCCTGCATGTATGGTCTAAATACGAATTGTCTTCATTTCTTGTCTATGAAACCAGTAAACCAGAGTTAGGGGATATGGTGCTGGAATGCCTGTATATTTTAGGCTGTGTTTCTTAAACATAACATAACCAAATCTGTCTGTACTGATTCTTCTGGGTACTTCACGCTCTGTTTAAAGTCCCTCTCAAGACTCATTCAAATACATTTTTCTATAGAGGAGAGACGTGTGACGGAGACTCTTTATTCAAATGCTTTCCCTCATCTGTCATACTGCTAAAAAGGCCACTGGGACAAAAGACTTTTTTTTTTATCACGACACCTACCTTTCACTGGAGCTGAAAGAGAGAGAGATCATGGTTATTTAAGGTGGAATACACACTTTTTTTTTTCTCCAAAAGTGTTTTTTTTTCTATGGCATATTACGTTAGGGTACAATCATTTGTTACACCTCTTGTTACAGTAATTTTCTGCTGAGTGTTCAAAATTATGTTTTACCTGAAATGTTAGTTCTGCCTTTTATATTATTATTATTATTATTATAAACTTATGTGGCATGGTGGCACAGTGGTTAGCGCGGTTGCCTCACAGCAAGAAGGTTCTGGGTTCGAGCCCCAGGGTAGTCCAACCTTGGGGGTCGTCCCGGGTCGTCCTCTGTGTGGAGTTTGCAGGTTCTCCCTGTGTCTGTGTGGGTTTCCTCCGGGTGTTCCAGTTTCCTCCCACAGTCCAAAGACATGTAGGTCAGGTGAATCGGCCATACTAAATTGTCCCTAGATATGTCTTTGTGTGTGGGTGTGTGTGTGTGTGGGGCGGGGGCGGGCCCGGGCCCTGTGATGGACTGGCGGCCTGTCCAGGGTGTCTCCCGGCCTGACTGCTGGGATAGGCTCCAGCATCCCGCGACCCTGGTTGGGATAAGCAGCTTGGATAATGGATGGATATTATTATTAATAATAATAATAATAATAATACAAAGACACAACAAAGCTGCCACATACCTGCACTGGAACATCTGCAAAGAATTCAACATCAACACAAAAGAAAAATGGTACGAGCACAAGCCCCAAACAGTAACAGAAAACGACGACATCACAATCTTATGGGACATGCCAATACAGACAGATCGTGAGATAAAGGCCAACAGACCAGACATCGTCAACAAGAACAAAAAAGAAAAAAGCTGCCTACTCATCGACATGTCCATCCCGACTGAAATAATATAATAATGATAGTAATTACAAGATCAAGATGACTGAGAAGTGGTACAAACATTATAATAGTAGTAGTAGTAGTAATAATAATAATAATAAGGCGTTCCACAGGGTTCAGTTCTGGGTCCTCTCCTTTTCTCCCTGTACACAACATCCCTGGGTTCCGTTATTCGCTTGCATGACTTCTCTTACCATTGTTATGCCGATGACACCCAGCTGATCTTGCCCTTTCCGCCCTCTGATACACAAGTAGAGACACGCATTGCTGCGTGCTTGACTGACATCTCAGAGTGGATGGCGACACACCACCTGAAGCTCAATCTGGACAAGACAGAGCTGATGTTCCTCCCAGGGAAAGGTTGCCCAGACCGAGACCTGGCCATCACCATTGACAACACCGTGGTGACACCAAATCGGACTGTGAGGAATCTGGGTGTGATCCTGGACGACCAACTGTTGTTTGCTGAAAACGTTGCATCGGTTGCTCGCTCCTGCAGATTTCTCCTCCATAACATCAGGAGGATTCGCCCATTCCTCAATGACGAGATGGCACAGGTGCTCATCCAGGCTCTGGTCGTCTCCCGGCTGGACTACGGCAACTTCCTCCTTGCTGGCGCCCTGGCATCGGCCATCAGACCTCTGGAGCTTGTTCAGAAAGCTGCAGCTCATCTGGTGTTCAACCGCCCTAAGTTCTCCCACACAACTCCACCTCTCATGTCCCTACGCTGGCTCCCAGTAGCTGCTCACATCCAGTTTAAGACTCTGGTGCTAGCCTACAGGGCAGTAAAAGGAACAGCGCCTTCCTATCTCCAGGCCATGGTCAAGCCCTTCACCCCCGCCTGACCACTTCGCTCTGCTGCCTCGGGGCGCCTGGTTGCCCCGTCGCTCAGAGGCCCTTGCTGCCGATCGACCCGGTCACGGCTCTTTTCTGTCTTGGTCCCACAGTGGTAGAATGAACTCCCCACTGATGTCAGGACAGCGGAGCCCATCTTTCGGCGCAGGTTGAAAACTCACCTCTTTAAGAACTACTACCCTGTTACTTGTTCTTAGCACTTATTGTATTCACTCATTAAAAAATAAAGTCTCTTTCTTGCACTTTTACTTTAGCACGGGTTTTGCTCTTAGATGCTTGTTTAGATGCACTTATGACCTCTGATGACTAGTTGTTCTCCTGATTTCCTACGTTAAATGCACTTATTGTAAGTTGCTTTGGATAAAAGCGTCGGCTAAATGACTGTAATGTAATGTAATAATAATAATAATAATAATAATAATTGACTGAGAAGTGGTACGAACATCAGCCAGAAACGGTCACTGAGAACAATTATGTCACCATCCTTTGGGACGTGCCCATCCACACTGACAGAGAGATAAAAGCCAACAAGCCCAACATCATTATCAAGGACAGGAAGGAAAAGAGATGCATGTTCATCGATATGGCAATACCATCCGGAAAAAAAACCCACCTCAGTGAAAGTCCCAGAGAAGCTGACCAAGTACAAAGACCTGGAGATTGAAATCAACAGGATGTGGGGTATGAAGACCCAAACAACACCAGTGGTCATCGGAGCTCTAGGACTCCTGAAGAAGGGAATGGAAAAGTTCACCAACTGTATCCCAGGCAACATCAACAGCCATGCAGTCCAGAAGATCGCCCTACTCGGAACAGCCCACATATT
Source organism: Lampris incognitus (assembly GCF_029633865.1). Taxonomy (NCBI): domain Eukaryota; kingdom Metazoa; phylum Chordata; class Actinopteri; order Lampriformes; family Lampridae; genus Lampris; species Lampris incognitus. Next base: position 37,858,197 of record NC_079212.1, read on the forward strand.
ACAACAAGTACCGTCAATCAAGTGACATCTGCCCTATAGTCCCTCAGGTCCATAGTTTGGACCCGGCTCTACAAGATGTAAAACAGGAAACACAAAAGAAACTATAGTAATAATAATAATAATGACTAATCGTATTACTAGTAGTCATATTATCATCAGATATCTGGTGGAAAATTGTAGGGCTGATGCCCAGGTGCCGCATGGATCTGTTTCTAAATCTGTGCAGTCACGCTTCTCCTCCTTGATCTGGCTCTTGATTTAAGGATAGGAGTAGTAACATAGTTATACGTGGCTTTCTCATGATGGAGTGCCTTTCAGAAATGCTCAAAAAAGCTGAATGGCACTGAATATCATAGGAGAAAGAGGACTTCCATGACCCCCTTGAGTGGCTGGCAGGGGTGAATTGAGAAGCATGATTGTCAGCAAGGAAGGCTTTCCTTTGAGGACCTCTTCAGTAAGAAGCAGCCATCAAAGAATGAATGAGGCAAAAATTGTGTTGTGGACATCAAGGACAGTCAGCCTTTATCTTGGACTGAATAGGATTAAAGGCTGCTATGGGAGTCATATATGGGGCTTTATGAACATAGGAATACATCAGAATAATACAGGGAGAGGAGAGACTGATAGATGGGAGAAAGAAATAATACACATATATATGATGTATGTGGGAGGCATTTAATGTGAAAACATACATTACTTGAGTCTTGCCACCCCAACAAAATTGGAGGATTCATGACAAATCCATCTGTCAAGAATAAAAATAATGGTTACAGCTTTCAGACTTGGGTACATGCATCAGATTTATGATGATTTCTACAACCATTTATCGTATTCAACACTCAACTTCTGGTGTTGTCATGTTGACTATTTCTTTTTAAACAGTCCCCATTTTTTTTTAGTGTATTCCCATAATCTTGGTCTGCTGGGAGGTGTACACACTTTAATAATAACACAGAGTTTTGTCCTGTTATAATTTTCATCTCTGTTAAGGAGTTATGAGCTATGAATTATACATATGCACACAGACACACATAGACACATACGCACATGCACACAAGCAGACATAAGAGAAGTGCAGGCAAGCATAAGCTCATAGTCAACCACACGCGCGCATGCGCACACACACACACACACACACACACACACACACGCACACACACACACACACGGACAAACACATATTTCTCCCTCCATCTGACAGTTCATTTAAATCGCCAGTGCGCTGTTGCACCTCAAGTGTGAATAATTTAAAGGGATTATTAATATTTGAAACGTAACAGCAGAGTGGATGAAAGAGTCATTGGATAGACTCCTTTCATCTTCCCTCATCCACCTCTTCAGTGGAGAGAGAGAGAGAGTCAGATAGAGAGAGCTAGATGAGTGATGGATGATTAAGAAAGGCAAATGTAGTTGAGATGAGATGCGGAAAGAGAATAAGACAAAGACGGAGAGAAAGCTAGAGAAGGAAAGAGCAATATAGTAGCGATGGAGATGAGATATGTCTGATATAGAGGGGGAAAGAGATGGAGAAAGACAGGAAGAGGCAGAAGCTGGGGAGAAGAAAAGAAAAAAGTAGGAACATGGTGCAAGTCATAAAGGGAAAAATAGATTCAGAGTTTTGGGTCTCATAGTAAGAGAGAGAGTGAGAGAGAGAGCACATAATTATTTGGTATAAATCATTGGACACACCACAGCCATGAAATATTTATACAACAATCTGTGAGGGAAGCTGGCTGCTCCAAACTTTGGTTTTTATGTCACCAAGGCATGGAAAGAGTGAAAAGAAAATGGAAAATAAGAAAGGCTAAAGGATGGAAATGGACAACAAGGAGCAAGGAAGAAGGGAAAAGTTGCATATTGAGAGACATCTACAAGAAAATAGAGAAAGAGAACTTAAAGTGACATTTATTTTAGTGTTAACATTTTTTACATGGATTCAATTAAAAAGGAAAAAAGAAAACCTGAAAATGATCAGAAGTGAAGATCTGGGGCATTTGTGTGATGTGGCGGTCTATTCCGTTCACTACCAACACTGGGATCGCCAGTTTGAATCCCCACGTTACCTCCGGCTTGGTTGGCGTCCCCACAGACACAATTAACTGTGTCTGCGGGTGGGAAGCCGGATGTGGGTATGTGTCCTTGCGTGATACTCCCATGCACTACAGCTCCCTGGTGAAACTCCTCACTGTCAGGTGAAAAGAAGCGGCTGGTGACTCCACATGTAATGGAGGAAGCATGTGGTAGTCTGCAGCCCTCCCTGGCTCAGCGACCGGGATGGCTTAGAAGAGTGGGGTAGTTGGCCAAGATCTATGGAGTCCTCCTAGATAGAACACAAAACATGGCTGATCCCCCAAGTAAAAATAAAAATGTTTGGATCCTCCATTAGTTTATAAAACTCCTGAGATGAGCTGTGAGCAGGCCTGCCATAACATGGAGAGGATCCACTGACCTATGTCCCTGGATCTTGTTTTTTGTTGTTTTCCATATTGATAGCTTTGCTGTTCCCAAGAAGAAATTGAGCAGGGCAAGCACCTTCTTCCTTTTGGCCCCATACCTGGGGCCAAAAAAAAATCAAAATTAAATATTTCCCCTAAACCATAAAACCACCACTCTTACTATGAAAATAAACCCACCAGCCTATGACACTGAATAAAAATGTGCTCTACAGACTCCTCCTCCCTCCATTGTGCCACCTGCAAGGCCTCACTCTTGTCCCAATTGACTTTGGCTAAGGAGACTCTCTTGTATAGCAACAGGCTTTCCATTAAAACCCTTACATCATGCTCTGTTGTGATGAAGATGTTGAAATCATCCACGCAGGCTGACACCACAAATGGTGGGTTCTGTGTAGTACCAGGTAAAGTCAGTCCAGTTAATTGATTTCTTATTTTGCAAAGAAGTGGTTCAATGAATAATGAGTATAGCTGCCCTGAAATAGGACAACCCAGCCTAATCCCCCCTCCTAACCAGAACTGGTTTACTTAACCTATTACCCAATTTAATCAAACATGAAGCATTGTGATAAAGAAACCCTACCAGTGACATAAAGCCCTTGCCGAAAGGAAAAGCACTAAGTGTAGAAAATAAAACAGTATGATCAATCCAGTCAAAAGTTTTCTCTTGATCCAGTGATAAAATTCCCACATTAACATTGTGGATATTGCACAAATCAAAAACGTCTCTAACCAAAAAAAGATTGTCCATAATGGATCTTTTGGACACACAGTAAGACTCATCCTTGTGAACCAGTAGCTCCAAATACTCTTTCAGTCTGTTTGCAAGTACTTTTGAGATAATTTTATAATGAATGAAAATAAGGGCTAATGGTACCCAATTCTTTATCATAATTAAGGTAGCTTTCTTTAGCAGCAGTGTTAAAACTGCATGTGAACAGACAGGTAGCTGGTAGTGACCCACTGTGGACCCATTTATCCGGGCTTGGGACCGGCACTAAGAATGCACTGGCTTGTGCATCCTCAGTGGCTAGGTTGTGGACACACTTCAACAAGCAAGTCCTTACCCACCAAGTTCCAGAAATGTTTGAAAAATTCCACAGATGGACCATCAATGCCAGGTGCTCATCCTGCAGTCAGCCGTCTCACAGCGGTTGCAAGCTCCTGGAAAGTAATTTCCTGGTCCAGGGCAGCTTTCACCTGTCTCAAGCTGGGGCAGATCCTGAAGGAGTTCTTCACTGTTGGCTAGGTTGCTGTCCTCCACACTGTAGAGGGAGGTGTAGAAGTTTATGGCACTACTCTTCATCTCTACGGGGTCAGTGCTAACTTTTCCATCCAGCAGATGAAGACAATGTGTTTCCTTACTGAAAAAGTCTTCTCAAGGGTACAGAAAAATGTTGTGGGTGCCTCCATGTCTCTAACAGAAGTGAAATGTCCCTTGATGAGTGCCCCCTTTACTGTCTCTTTGAAAAAGAACTTAATTGTTGTTTTGTTTTTTGTTTTTCTTTTAACAATTTGCCATTGTGTTGATTATTTGTGATTACATTGGGTTGAATGTTATGGATTTCCTGTTCTAGCCAGTGTGTAGTGGACCCGATCTTAGATTACAAGTGTGCAGTGTATAGTTGGCAAAAGACCCAAATTTGTGATTTTCCCACCTCCCACCATTGACTTAAAGAGTCAAACTGTGCTTTTCTTTCTCTCCAAATTACCCCAAATTTTCAATTTTCTTTATAAAAAGACCTATCTGGTAATCATTTCACATTAAAATGCCAGAAAGGTTTGCATTTTTTTTGTGTGTGTGTGAAAGACCTAAAAGATGATCCGTAAAACCAAGTGGGATATCAAGTGCAACCGGACTTGGTATATATACCAAGTCCAGTTGCACTTGATTCAATTCCTTTGGATAACCATGACCTGGATGAATGAGAACATTCACAGACAATTGGGGATATGTTGCTCTTGAATAATCTGGTGTTAGTTGTCTGGTGATATACACCCTGTCTTGGCTGGCATCACTGACCCTGTTGCGGCAGTTTCACATCCTCCACTTCCTGCTCTCTATGCGGGCGAGCGAAATGCTTGTTCCCTATGTCCCCACACTCAAAACACTTCATACTTCCCGAACTTACATATATCATGTAGTGTCCTTCTCCATGTTTCACTCTTAATGACACTTCAAGGGACTGGGGAGGAGATTTCAGAAGCATAAAATATTGCCTCCATAAAGATTGGACATGTTTTAGTTTCTTGTCCCTCAGCCGAGCCCCACAGTTCGGATCAGACTCGCCAGTTTTCCGAACCGTGGCAGTTCTTTCTCCAGTGGCTCCTTGGAGACTAACGGCAGCATGCCAGAGATCGTGACTTTAGTGGACAGTGTGGGGATATCTGTACGAACACATCATTAAGAACAGCCCCTTTATCAATCAAGTGAGTAATGAAGCGTTCCTCTTTCAGGAAGACAACCACCCCCTAATCATCCTTGAAGTAAAGGACAGATTCCCATGGCACACCTCCTCCCCCGCAGCCAGGAGGACCTTCTCCAAACTGATGTTTCTGGCAGCTGCCACCCGCACTCCATGTCAGAGTGACAGGCCTGGCATGCTGAATGCCATGGGTGCGACACACACCACCACTAAACAACACAAACACATGTTAAATCACTACTATTAAAACAAAACAAAAAAACAGCCAGATCATTAAACCATGTGTAAAACGCCAAAAACCAAACACAAGGAAGTATCAAAGTCAACACTGACTCTCACAAAACGCACTCACACACACCCAACTCCCAGGGTGCAGACAGACAGAGGACACAAAGAGAAAGAGAGAGAGGGAGGGTAGATAAAGAGAAAGAGGGAGGCTGAGGTAGAGAAAAGGAGAAATGTCATGGAGGGAGAAGGCAGTAAAGAAGAGACAAACCCAAAGAAAGAAAAGAAGTGAAAACGATGCAGGTGTATCGTGGAGGAAACAGCAAAAAGAGCCGCGTGAAGGCATAAACCCACTTTAATGGACGATTAAGCATTTCACGCTTGTCTTGAAGGATGAGGAATTCTTCCAAGCACAGGCAGACGATGAGTACCAAAGGGGTGTTGTGTTTTTCTGTTGTAGCTGTGTATTTTCACATTAGACATCACCACCAGCAAGTGTTGAAAACATTATGTGGACACTGTTCTTCCTGAGACAGTGTGTCTGAAGGGAAGCTGTGAGCTTTCTTTTGACATTTTACTCAGCTTGTATTAATGCTGGGCGATTGGGAAATTGAACTCAGTAATCATAGGGAATTTTTCATAATATATGTCTTTATTACAATATTTGTAACATATACAAAACTAACATGTTTAAGAATCCAACTGATATTAATCACAAGTGTAATGTCAAACCAAAATTAGTTTCCAAATAATACTCCCTCAAATATTTCAGACCTCATTTTGTGTTGTCGTTCATTTAGACAGGAAAATTGTGTCTCATGACATGACCATATTCCGATTTCATTCTGATGTGATGCTGCTGAAAGATGATAAGCAATAATCTTAAATCATTGCCCAGCCCTAGTGACAGAGAGGACAAAACAAACTAAATGTTGTATAACAACTGATTTATAGCAAACCTGTATAAGTCACCTTTATTTGATAAACGGAACATGTTTGTGTGTGTGTGTGTGTGTGTGTGTGTGTGTGTGTGTGTGTGTGTGTGTGTGTGTGTGTGTTGATGAACATCATTCTTTGTATTGGGATTGATTATTGAATGAAATCAATAATGTGAGTTTGAACAGCCTTCAGCTGGTTGCAACTAAATTCCCATTGTGTTGCAAGCAAGTTGAGGAGGTCGTCAGATGAGGCAACCCAGGAGCAACTCAGTTGCAAGCAGCACAGTTGCTTTGTATGACGTGACATCGTGTTTATCTCAGATTGTTCCGGTGCTGCATCAATGAATTGTCTTATGTCAAGTTTAGTGTCCCTTTCCCTCTCTATGTATATATATACACTACTGTTCAAAAGTTTGGGATCACCCAAACAATTTTGTGTTTTCCATGAAAAGTCACACTTATTCACCACCATATGTTGTGAAATGAATAGAAAATAGAGTCAAGACATTGACAAGGTTAGAAATAATGATTTGTATTTGAAATAAGATTTTTTTTACATCAAACTTTGCTTTCGTCAAAGAATCCTCCATTTGCAGCAATTACAGCATTGCAGACCTTTGGCATTCTAGCTGTTAATTTGTTGAGGTAATCTGGAGAAATTGCACCCCCACGCTTCCAGAAGCAGCTCCCACAAGTTGGATTGGTTGGATGGGCACTTCTTTGAGCAGATTGAGTTTCTGGAGCATCACATTTGTGGGGTCAATTAAACGCTCAAAATGGCCAGAAAAAGAGAACTTTCATCTGAAACTCGACAGTCTATTCTTGTTCTTAGAAATGAAGGCTATTCCATGCGAGAAATTGCTAAGAAATTGAAGATTTCCTACACCGGTGTGTACTACTCCCTTCAGAGGACAGCACAAACAGGCTCTAACCAGAGTAGAAAAAGAAGTGGGAGGCCGCGTTGCACAACTGAGCAAGAAGATAAGTACATTAGAGTCTCTAGTTTGAGAAACAGACGCCTCACAGGTCCCCAACTGGCATCTTCATTAAATAGTACCTGTTAGAGCCTGTTTTTGCTGTCCTCTGAAGGGAGTAGTACACACCGGTGTAGGAAATCTTCAATTTCTTAGCAATTTCTCGCATGGAATAGCCTTCATTTCTAAGAACAAGAATAGACTGTCGAGTTTCAGATGAAAGTTCTCTTTTTCTGGCCATTTTGAGCGTTTAATTGACCCCACAAATGTGATGCTCCAGAAACTCAATCTGCTCAAAGAAGTGCCCATCCAACCAATCCAACTTGTGGGAGCTGCTTCTGGAAGCGTGGGGTGCAATTTCTCCAGATTACCTCAACAAATTAACAGCTAGAATGCCAAAGGTCTGCAATGCTGTAATTGCTGCAAATGGAGGATTCTTTGACGAAAGCAAAGTTTGATGTAAAAAAAATCTTATTTCAAATACAAATCATTATTTCTAACCTTGTCAATGTCTTGACTCTATTTTCTATTCATTTCACAACATATGGTGGTGAATAAGTGTGACTTTTCATGGAAAACACGAAATTGTTTGGGTGATCCCAAACTTTTGAACGGTAGTGTATATCTTTTCTTTCTCTCCAACTGCTTCTCTCTCTCTGTCCATCTTTCTCTCTCATTCTCCTCCTGCCAAATGAGCACTGAGCTCATGATTAAACTGTGATAATACCTTTGTAAAGAGAAAGAGAGGGAGAGAAAGATAGGAATCACCTTTCAGCCGGGAAGAAACATCTGGCAGAAATTGTCCGCAAAAAAAGGCACTTGACAGGTCTTTGGATGGAGGCACTGTTTCCACTTGTCTTTTCAATTCGCAGTTCTGAGACCGGATTCTAAAGATCAGATTTAATGTGGTCATGGTGCTGTCTTTCCAGCAGGCTGAAATAGGTGGTTCTCCGTCTCTTAGTCCTGATTTTCTTTAATCTGAGTCTTGTCTACTGTCTGCTTTCTATCCACTGCTCATGTTGTAGCTGGTTTGCATCAGGACTCTATAATTAAAGTAACAATGTCATTCCTCCAACTTCAATATACAATTCCAAGGGTCTGATAGCTGTGTGACTAGAATATGATTGTTGTTTGGCCTGATAGCTCAGTGTGTGATTTGATGATAAAAGCTGCATTGCAACAGCTAGTGTAATTTCAAAGAAAGAATAGTAAGGGAGCAGTTTCAATTGAAGAGAGAGTGAGAGAGAGAGAGAGAGAGAGAGAGAGAGAGAGAGAGAGAGAGAGAGAGAGAGAGAGAGAGAGAGAGAGAGAGAGAGAGAGAGAGAGAGAGAGAGAGAGAGAGAGAGAGAGAGAGAGAGAGAGAGAGAGAGAGAAGAAGAAGAAGAAGAAGAAGAAGAAAGAAAATAAAAGACAATACATGGACCAACAGAGAGAATGAACCAGGGAGAAAGTGACTTTGAGAGACACGGACAGAGAGCACGCCAGAGATAAGAGACAGACCAACAGCCAAGAGAGTGGCTGGCGTGGGTGTGGGAGAATGTTGTGTACTGTAGATGAGGTCCCAGATGTAAATAGACAGGGGAACAGAAGAGACATAAAATATTCTCTGTGAAGACTGCAGCCTGCCTGAAGGACCTCTGAATGCAGCGAGAGGAGAGAGAGAGAGGGGTAGAATGAGAGCGAGAGAGAGACTGCAGAGAGAGTTTACTGTGGGCATTTGAGTGACTCCAAGACCCCCTGTTCGCTGAGGGGAGAAGGGCTGGGGAGAGGAAACGGGGGGGGGGGGGCATACAGATAGAGAGGAGAGTGAGAAAGATGGAAAGAAAGGGGGGATGGAGAGAAAGGATGAAGAGGGTATGGGAAGGGGTTAGGCCGGGGGTTATATTCCCTGTGTAGATCAATGGCACAGACACATCAGGTCAAGGGGTTCTACCCTACTGGGACCACCCATGAAACTGGGATGCCCTTTCGATCAAGTTTCCATCAAATGTCACATGTCCACCAAATAGGACATGATTACTGAGCAATACAAGTGCCTCTCCTTGTGAGGATCTATGCATCCCACAGAATACACAACACACCGTGGGCTGTAGTTTCCCCGTCATAGTGCAGTCGAAGGCACTGGCGCCAGTTCACGGCACAAGTCGATCTAAGGGGTGGCCAATACTTTTTTTGCTAATTTCGAGACATGATGCGCTGGTGGTACTCGGAGGCAACAGAGGCGCAGTTGTAAAAGGGTTGGATGAGAAGGATAAATTATCAGTAGGAGTGGGGGTGGGGGCTGTCTTCTATCATGGCCAATCAAATCAGCTGCTCTCATTCCCTTTAAAAGCTGCACACTCTCAGTCATGGCGAACTACCGGTTTCGTAATGGATGGCGGAAGTCCAGACCGGCTAAGACAGAAAAGCTTCTCCCAGGAGGAAACTGGTGTCCTTCCTTGTTCGGGAGGTGCAGAGTCACCAAGTGCGTGTACCACAGTGTGATATGAGACAACACGCAAACATGATTATTTGACAGGCTACCGTTTAACGTGTCTTCGTTCTCATCAGCGTCTTTCTGTCTTTCCTGCGCTTTCTATGAACACGGCAGGAGACCTTAAACAGCTGTGATCACGGATCAGTTAGCCCACGCAATCAGTTTGTTCTTTCAGGTTGAATGAGGTTAATTGAAATGTTGAAATCCCCGTCACCATGGTTTCCATGTTTTATGTTGGAAGACAATGACACACTTGCAGATATTTTGTTTTGAGATTCAAAGGCTTAGGACAGTAGTCATAGTTAAATTATTCACTAACTAGGCCAACATAACATGCACAAAGGTGATGGGTGGGATTTTGGATAAGTCTTGGTGCACCTTTGCCTAAAGCTCGGAAGCTATCACACGTCTGCGCTAAGACATGGAGGCATAACATTTGGTTTTATTTGATGCCAAACCAGCCCTGTGCCACCTGATTTTGACTGACACACCCTCTCCTGCGCCCCCACGCCCATTTCGGCACAAGCGATGTCCTGGCCAGTCCGGAAATTGGCAAACGCGCCCAGGCGAGAGAAAACCCATTTTACAGCCAGTGAAATTGTCACCACCTGTGCGCTAGCACTACCGCCGGTCTTGTGCCGTCCAGAAACCAGAGCCCTGATAGTCAGTGGTTCTCATGCCAGTCCTCAGGGGGCCCCATTACTGCTGGTTTTCCATCAGGTAGTTAACATTCACCTGTTGTGATAACATGGCTGGAATGCCCGACAGAACAGGTTAATGTAAAGAACCGAAAACCAGCAGCATGGGTGGTACCTGAGGACCTGATTGAGAGCAACTGCTGTAAATAAACTGAGCTCTGCTGCTAACCATGTACAGTAAACCATGTTGAGTCTTCATCTGGCTCTAAATGTAATGGGGTGTGTGTGTGTGTGTGTGTGTGTGTGTGTGTGTGTGTGTGTGTGTGTGTGTGTGTGTGTGTGTGTGTGAGAGAGAGACCTATATTGACTTCTCGGTCTCTTTCCTCCCTCTCTTTTTCCCTCCTTCCTCTCACCCTTTCTTCCTCTCTCTCTCTCTGTCTGCCTCTCTGCCCAACCCCCACCCACTCCCTTATTTCAGATACACAAAGAAGATGAAGACGGCCACAAACATCTACATTTTCACCTGGCCCTAGCAGACTCCCTGGTCTTGGCAACTTTACCCTTCCAGGTGGGGAATGATGCACTTGTTTGTATAATGTGTTGCATCATTTGTACATTTTGGTACCTCTCTGTTTTGTCTATTTTTGTTTTCCCATTTTCTTAGGTCGTTTAACAATAACATGAACAACAATAAATGACTGATTATCGAGTCAATCGCTGCTTGTGAAAAATGCTCTTCTGCAGTAAACGGTACTAATGAAAAATAGATGACAACCAAGATAAATATTTTTATTAACCCCGTAGGGAAGTTGAATTGTGTAGCAGCAAGCAGGAAAAAAAAAAAGCAGCAACAGTGCAGCATTAAAGATTGAAACGGTCCACACTACAGCTAGTATTTACTGGGCTTATAGTCAGTGTGCTGTGGGCAAGGAAACCATTGAAAAATAACCTACACTCCATTTTACTGATGAACATACAGGTTACTAGTATCAAAAACTGTTGATTAGTAGTTGAAGTAAACTGCAAGTTGGTATTAATAAAATTCCCCCCTTAAAAGTATCAAATAAACAATTTCATAACAAATGAAATACAAAATCAATAATTAAACATTTGTCTGGGACCTCTGTGGCTATTATTTTTAAACAGCACTAAAGCAGAATAACTAGAGACTACCAAAATGGCTCCCACTGTAAATTGTTTTAAACAACTGAGTTTTTATTAACATGAAATTTAGTGTTAAGATAGCGAGGGGAAGAGATGCAGTAAAGGTCCTAAAATGGACCTGAACCCAGAATGCCGTGATAAGGCTTAAGTCCACATGCATGGCCTTATCTGTGTGAGAAACCAGGCTTTGATGAGAGACCCCCCTTTACGAGACACCATAAAACCCCACTGAATGTTTTAGTAGCATGGGAAAATGTCCGGCTCTGCACCTCTTTACAGGGTACTGATGTGTTCCTGGGTTTCTGGCCGTTTGGTAACACACTGTGCAAGGCAGTGGTGTCTATTATAGACTACTACAACATGTTCACCAGCACCTTCACCCTGACGGTGATGAGCATGGACCGATACATCGCCGTCTGCCCACCCGGTCAAAGCCTTGGACATGAGGACGCCTCACAAAGCCAAGGTAATTGTTAGCTGATGCCGCTGGCTACCTTGACCCCGTAAATACGTTGATTTCATCTTCATGATCAATGGATTATCATGCCTGGAGTCAAATGACTGGACTGTATGAAGGAGAACTCCCACTGAATCCTCGCTCCCAGTTTGCATTGGAGTGATCAGGGATGCTCACTTATCAGCATCAGTGCAGTGTACCATCAAGCCCATTTACATTATTAAGAGTTATCAGTTCATACCAATATTTTGATTATTGCGTGTACATGGATATTGGCAGTGTAACGCCTCTAATACAGGGGTGGCTAACCATGTGCCATGGAGAGCCATGTGTATGCAGGTTTTCATTCCAGCCGGACTCCACACCAGGGGATTTCACTGATTAGCAACCCTTTAGCCAAAGAGGAAGAATGTATTAGTGAAATCCCCTGGTGTGGAGTCGGACTGGAATGAAAACCTGCATACACATGGCTCTCCATGGCACTTGGTTAGCCACCCCTGAGCTACACGATTCTTTACATGGTTGCTGTATGTTCCATGGAAATCACGTTTTCACCCCACCCCATCTCTCCCCCACTTTAGCCTGTGCAGTGGATTCATGTCACTTTAATCTACACATGATTGTATTTTCGGTGTTACTTTGAAATCAGCTGCCAAACACAACTGAAAGTAGACAATGCATCATCAGCAGATGTGTTGTACCATATAAATGTAATCTATTATTATTATTATTATTATTTTCATCAGCTTTTGTGTTAGCAGCCATGTTTGTTGTCATCCTGGATCTGCAACTTGTGCTTAGTTGTTCTGTTGTTGTCTTGTTATTGTTGTTATGTTATCATGTTATGATTGTTGTCGCATGTGTTGGTAATTATGTTGATAATAGCTATTGTTAAGCAACCTCGAGCTGTAAACTTTGAAAAGGCATTTTTATATTTTTTTGAGCACTTTCCCTACAGTAGAGTGTTTCTTTAAACAAAGTTTTAGATATATGTTTGTTTTTCTTTTTCCTGTGGAGTTTCTCCTCATCTGAATCGAGAGTCTAAGGGGAGGGATATTGTTCATCGCACCTATTCTGTTTTTATCTGTTGGAGATGGTAATGTGTTTTTAAAGCCTTGTGGGACTGAATTACGATTTAGGCTATACAAATAAAATGTGTCTCGTTGTGAACAATTGTTTTTTTATTGAACATCAACAGAAGATAATACAATACTTGTACATTTCACCCCTTTTCCCTCCTCCGCCACCTAGAAAATTTGTCTTGACTTGGCTTGACTTAAGGGTCTTATGAGGAAGGTTTAGCTCTAAATCGCATCATATTTTCATAATTTTTTGTTTGATTTACTGACACCCGTGGTCATACTGGCAACTGAATTGGTTTTTGACCGCTCTGAATCACTGGCTATACTCACACAGTGGCCAAATACATTTGTAGTTCCTCATGGGAGTGTTACAGCGGTGAAGTTAAACACAGGTTGGTTATGATAGAGAAGGAAAACCACAGTCCATAACCAAAGTCCCTACTGGACAGTTTCAAGTTAGTCGCTACTGAGGTTGAGTGCAGAGATGGTTGATTTCTACAGTTTGTACCAGAATAGCCAGGGACAACTAATAGTTGGCCATGCCATTGCATGAGAAATGGTGTGGTACTCAATGAGTGCACCCAAACACCTCAAACCCGGCAGCCATACCAACATGTATCCTGGCTCTGCCAAATGATGGAAGCTAAGCAGGTATGGGCTTGGCTAGTACTTGGATAGGAAAACTCCCAGGAAAACTGAGTTGCTGCTGGAAGTGGTGTTGGTGGGCCAGTAGGGGACAGTCTTCCCTCTGGTCCTAATAAAAACGACAAAAATCAAATCCCCATGCCCCAGTGCAGTGATGGGGACACTGTGTTGTAAGAGATACCATCCTTTGGGTGAGACATTAAACCGAGGTCCTGACTCAATGTGGTCATTAAAGGTCCCATGGCACTTGTCGCAAAGACTAGCGGGTCCCCCGGTGTCCTGGCAAAATTCCCAACCTGGCTCTCTCCATCTGGCCACCTAATCATCCCCCCATGTAATTGGCTCAATGAGTCCTCCCTCTCCACCTCAAGCTGATGTGTGGTGAGCGTTCTGGTGCAACATGGCTGCCGTGCATCACCCAGGTGGGTGCTACACATTGGTGGTGGTTGAAATGAGTTACCCCCTTCACTGTGAAGCACTTTGGGTGTCTAGAAAAGTGCTATGTATTATATTGTTATTAAAGCCTGTCTGATGTGTGTGTTGTGTTTCCCCTTGTAGGGTGCCGGTAACACATAGATAAAGAAAAAAGTGCCGTGTCATCCGAACATTTTCAACCCGGCTGTTGTCTTCTCACCAAGTTGCTCCCACCAGTTTTGTGATCTGGGGTTGACCCAGTGGCTGCACTATACCACTAAGCTCTTCGCTTTTAAGTGTTAAATTCATCAACAACACTAGCATCCGACATTGATCACGCTGTCGACTTAGCACAGCCTGACGACTAAATCGTCTCTAGCTGTTTGATTGGTCAAGAGAGATAAGGATGCTTCCTTGAGCAGCTGAAGCTGTTATATTTGGTGTGTACTAAACACTGTTGTAGTTACAGCCATTATTAATGGCTACCTCAAGATTGGCTATGGGAGGCGTCTGCGTGGCATGGCGGTCTATTCCGTTGCCTACCAACACGGGGATCACCGGTTCGAATCCCCGTGTTACCTCCGGCATGGTCAGGCGTCCCTACAGACACAATGGGCCGTGTCTGCGGGTGCGAAGGCGGATGTGGGTATGTGTCCTGGTCGCTGCACTAGCGCCTCCTCTGGTCGGTCGGTCGGTCGGGGCGCCTGTTCTGGGGGGACTGGGGGAATAGCATGATCCTCCCATGCGCTACGTCCCCCTGGCGAAAGTCCTCACTGTCAGACGAAAAGAAGCGGCTGACGACTCCACATGTATCGGAGGAGGCATGTGGTAGTCTGCAGCCCTCCCTGGATTGGCAGACGGGGTGGAGTAGCGACCGTGACAGCTCGGAATAGTGGGGTAATTGGCTGTGGAGAAAAAATATTGGCTATGGGAATTGACTCTGTGTACAGACAGTGCTCATTTCATTCCACTCTGCTGTAATATGTACAATTACTGTAATATGTACAGATGTACTCTCGTTAGTAAATATGGTTATCAGTCCTATTCACTACCTTTGTGAAGGTAGCCACAGAGATCCATTATATTATAGCTGAAAGAGAGTAGCAACGTCACATGTGGTGCTGCTGTGACAGCCCTCTCCCCAACACCAAACAAAAACACATAATTCAACTTCGGTTTCAGCTATCGGGGATATAGCATCTGTCTGAAAGGTGTTTTACAAACTTCATCTGCCATAACTGCTTGTTGGTCACAACAACGTCACATCTTCTGCGGTATAGATGTTGATGTAATATATGATCTGATGCAGTGTTGTTCCTGTGTCTTCTTCAGGTGGTCAACATCTGTGTGTGGGTGTTGGCATCTGCCATTGGTGTCCCGGCCATGGTCTTGGGAGATGTGGAGGTAGAGCTAGAACATAACAGTAAGTTTGTCCTAAGCTAACACGCAGGTGTGTACACACACACACACACACACACACACACACACACACACACACACACACACACACACCACGTCACCCTATACTTGTGGGGATCCCTAATTGACTACATTGATTCCCTAGCCCTTAACCCTAATTTAACCTAAACCTAATCCTAACCTTAACCCTTACCCTAATTTAACCTAATCCTAATTCTAACCTTAACCATAAACCTAAATCCTAGCCCTAAAATAGACCCTTATCCTCACCCATAAAATGTCCCCACAAGGTAGGTGGTTTCAGGTTTTTGTATCCTGAAAGACAAGCTCACACTCGCATACACATCTATAAAGACTACAGACATTCTTACACACACACACACACACACACACACACACACACACACACACACACACACACACACACACACACACACGACAAAAAAGGTTTTCCTGTTGAGAATGTGGTAGCAGTCACAGGGCTGTGTGTGTGTGTGTGTGTGTGTGTGTGTGTGTGTGTGTGTGTGTGTGTGCGCAGGCGGGCATATGTGTGGCGCCACATGTCTCTGTCTACCTGTCTTCTTTTTAAGAGCTCTTAATTTAATATGCGAATGCATGAGAGAACATGGCATCATGTATCTTAATTTGTGTTATGTGTGTGTGTGTGTGTGTGTGTGTGTGTGTGTGTGTGTTTTAGATGGTGGTTTTGATATTTGGCAGCCATGGAAACTTTACCATACTTGTGTGCAGGGATTGTAAATTAGAGTTAGATGAGAAGTCCACCCAAAAAAGGAAAGACGGATAACACACAGATTTTATTTAATCAGTCAATCAAGTTGTGTTTTATATAGCGCTTTTCTAGCTGCAACAGCCACTCAAAGCACCTTACAAATAATACAAATACCTTTTTTTCTTTCATTTGAATTATTCTAAGGTCTTTGTATTATGCAAACAAGCATCTGTTTTTTTCTTTCTCTCTGTCTCTGTCTGTTTTTCCATCTCTCCTTCTTTCTGTCTGTCTGTCTGTCTCCATAATATACACTCACCACCTCCACCATTCTCCCACTCATCCTTTCCCTTTCCACCATTCTCTCGCTCTCTCCTTCTCTTCTCCTATATAGTATTTGTCACTTGCCATCTCTCTTTCACTCTCTCTCTGCCTCGCTGTCGTTGCATCACATCTCTCTCTCTCATTCTTTATTCCTTTCTCTCTCTCTCTCTCTCTCTCTCTCTCTCTCTCTCTCTCTCTCTCTCTCTCTCTCTCTCTCTCTCTCTCTCTCTCTCTCTCCTATTCTTTATTCCTCATTCTTTCTCTTTACCATATTCTGTTCTTTCGTTTCATTGAATTTCCCTGGCCGTGCTTTACCCTGAATCAGGTGTTGAATCTTCTGAAATGGGTTTTGGCCCGGGGTGGCCGGCGCTTTTTTCTCTCCAAACAAAACCCAATCAAAGTTTGGCCGCTCCGTATCTGGTGTTATGATGGTGGAGGGCAAACTAGATGTAATATCTTTTTCAGTTGGGAAGTAGTCTGACTTAGCCAGACCCGTCTCCCCACTGGCGTGGAGGCAGCACAGGAAAAAAGGTATGGCAGAACCCATTGCCACAGATGAAAAATTCATTTTGGGTTGTTTCTATTTCTTAAACCAATCAGAGTTGTCGAGCGCTTGTGCGATGCTCACCAGTGTGCGATGAAAATGGCAATACAAAGAAAACGGGAAGAAGCAAAACACTGACTGAACGAGCCGGCAGACTCGGCACGAACGGGAATTGTATTACAGAAGTTCACGTTTGCTGAGTCAGACTATCGGGGCGGTGACGGAAAATTCAACCATCACCAGCGACCAGGTCCAGCTGAACGTCCTGTCAAGAGTTCAATTTTCCCCATTTTCACTGAGATGCAGAACCGAGTAACAAGCCATATGTAGGTTTATTGAGGCAGTGTGGACACTTGAGCGGCTGCTCAGTTTCGTGGAGGCTCAACCAGATTTGTACATTAGAAAAGTAGAGTACTGCAACTCTAGCAGGACTCGTGATGCTTGGACAGCTGGCCGCTCCAAACCGCCGCTCAAGTAGGTATTTCGTATAGTTTCCCTTGGAGCACATCCATAGTTAATGTGTGTTTGTTGGTGGATCCAAAGACGAGGCTGTCGCCATGTTTCCGTGGCTGTTTTCTTCAACCTGCTGCGTACCACTGCCGTGGACCCCTTCCCCAGCATGCACGGTACAACCGTTGTTCAACGCCTACATGTAAACGCCACGTTAGAGTAAACCTAGTGTAGTTTATTCCCACAACCAGAAGCAATACTGAGGCTGATGAAATACATGTTGATTAAAATGTCAAACACCCCAGAAAGACAACAGGAAGGAGAAGAAGAAAACATAAAAGATTGAAAATGAGCTGAAAGAGTGTCGAGGAAAACTAGAAAAGCTGCAAACCTATCACATCGACGTAAACCCGGAGAGGAAAAAATGAAATTACAAACCGTGAAAACCCCAGATCACAAGGCAGGATGCAGCTGAATCGGTTGACGGAGACAAAGGAATAAAGCAGTTACGGTGTTTTTCTGTATCTCATAAGAGTTGAAATAAGACAAAAATGGAATTTTTTTTGTATTATTTTAGTTTCTTTACAAACTTTTTTTTTTAATCCGGGGAGGATTTTCTGAAAGTTTTTGCTTTTTTTTTTACATTTGTCCCAATTTTTCGCCCCAGTTGTACCCGGCCAATTACCCCACTCTTCCGAGCCGTCCTGGTCGCTGCTCCACCCTCTCTGCCGATCCGGGGAGGGCTGCAGACTACCACATGCCTCCTCCGATACATGTGGAGTCGCCAGCCACTTCTCCTTCTCCTCACCTGACAGTGAGCAGTTTCGCCAGGGGGATGTAGCAAGTGGAAGGATCACACTATTTCCCCTAGTTCCCCTCCCCCCCAAATAGGCACCCTGACCGACTACACCACGTGCACAATTATTAGGCAAGTTGTATTTTTGACCAATAAGGTCCAACTAGCTCATCTTTAATGATACTGTGGCGGACACTAGGGGCTATGCCTCTGAGATGAGCTAGTTGGACCTTTTCGGGTTGAAGATGAACTTAAAATCAACTCCCAGAACTACTGCCAGTTTTTAGAGGACACTTTCTTCAAGCAGTGGCAGAGAAAAAAGCCTGCATCTTTCAAGAAGACCATGGTTTTTATGCAGGACAAGATCCATCACATGCACCAATGTATTCCACTGCATGGCTTGCCAGTAAAGGCCTTAAAGATGACAGGAAAATGACATGGCCCCCTTCCTCACCTGACTTAAACCCTATTGAGAACTTGTGGGCTCTTCTTAAATGGGAGATTTACCATGAAGGAAAACAGTACACCTCTGAACAGTGTCTGGGAGGCTGTGGTTTCTGCTGCACAAAAAGTTGATTGTCAACAGATAAAGAAATTGACAGACTCAATGGATGGAAGGCTTGTGACGGTTATTGAAAAGAAGGGTGGCTATATTGGTCACTGATTTTTTTTGTGGAAATGTTAGAAATGATTATTTGTAAATTTTCAGTTGTTTGTTCATTATTTTCACTTTAACAGATGAAAATAAACAAGTGAGATGGGAAAATATTCGTTTTTCATTTAGTTGCCTAATAATTCTGTGCACCAATATTTGCCAAATAATTGTGCCCACTGAGATATTCTCTTAAGAAAGACAAAACTTGACTTTTACTTCCTTAAATATTCAGGTTTGAGCTTTATTAACATTTTGGATTGAGCGAAAGCACTGTAGTTGTTAAAAAATAAAGTTAATCGTCAAAAATACAACTTGCCTAATAATTGTGCGAGCAGTGTAAAGGAGGCGCTAGTGCAGCGACCAGGACACATACCCACATCCGGCTTCTCGCCCGCAGACACGGCCAATTGTGTTTGTAGGGATGCTCGACCAAGCCGGAGGTAACACGAGGATTCGAACCGGCGATCCCTGTGTTGGTAGACAACGGAATAGATTGCCACCCTTACATATTTTAGCACCAACCTGCTTCAAACCTATACATTTCCTCACCCAGTTCTAAAAGATTCAGTGTTTGCCCTGTTCCAGTGGTGTACAGTGAAGTAAACAAAGTGAAGTGAAGCTAAATGGACTTCATTCACTGAAGCTGCTGACAGCTGCTTAACAAGCATGTGACAGTACAAGTCATTACTTCCACTCTGCATCCACCCTCAGCATCACACGAAAACAGTACTGTCTGAGAGCAGCACGGTTTCAGATATGGGTCGAAGGCCCTGTAAAACATGTTTCACATTGGTAGGAAAAACACCTTAACACACACACACACACACACACACACACACACACAAACAAACTCACTTGCAGTCATTGCCAGAGGTATTTTGGCGCCAGGCTTCCTAATATATAGTGGCGCTAGAAGGGGACAGGAGGTCTGGTAGTTAGTTATTGAAGTAGGTGTAGCCTCTAGCTATGAGCTAATCCCATCATTATTTTTTATTAGTCCAATCCCACTCCAAAACAGTGTCACTCACATCCTCAGTGTGCTCTACCACTCCTCCCTCCTCGCCTCTTCTCTCCAATTCAGTGTTTGTTCCTGTCTATGTATGTCCCCTTTTGCTGTGTGTGAACTATACCATGGCTCACTTTTTTTATTCTAACCCGGAGGGGCTTGTACGTGCCTCAAAGAGAGGACTGACTGTGACTTTTGTTGCAAAGAAACAGTCATAGCTGCAAACATGTAGGCCTACTGGCTTTATGTCAGCACATAATAATCAGTTAATGACCACATGGTGGTTTGTGCTGACAGCAGTCCCAGCAGGTGTAGCATCACTGTCGGTTGTCATCAAGCTAACATTTGAGGTAGCAGATGCCTCTGGCTCTAGTTGATCTTTAGAGTCGTTTGGCTCGGATTTTTTTTGGTAAGTCCAAAATTTGCGAGTAAGCATCCTTGTTTTCTTGTTGAAATACCTGTATGCTGACTACAAAACAGAGGAATGAATAACGGTGACTTGGTGTGCAGACTGAGTGTAAGAAAGTTTTTTTTTTTTTATCTTTGAGTTAAAGTGAGTTATTGCGCTGCCACGCTTTGATGGTGGTGGCAGGAACAGCATGCATGCTGGTATCTTTATTAAACTGAATTAGTGATGAACCACCCTCGTGCATGAATCATACATCAGTAATAGCCTAATTTTAATGCATGGCCCATGATTATGGTGATATAGAAAAATAAAAATGCATGGCAAAAATAGCATATTGGAGGCGCTGAGGTGGCGTGGTTGTCTATTCCATTGCCTGCCAACATAGGGATCGCCGGTTCGAATCCCCGTGTTGCCTCCAGCTTGGTCGGGCGTCCCTGTAGATACAATTGTCTGTGTCTGTGGGTGGGAAGCCGGATGTGGGTATGTGTCCTGGTCGCTGCACTAGCACCTCCTCTGGTCGGTCGGGTTGCCTGTGTAGGGGGGAGGGGGGAATAGCGTGATCCCACGTGCTACGTCCCCCTGGGGAAACTCCTCTCTGTCAGGTGAAAAGAAGCGGCTGGCGACTCCACGTTTATCAGAGGAGGCATGTGGTAGTCTGCAGCCCTCCCTGGATCGGCAGAGGGCATTGGGCAGTGACGGGGACGGCTCGGAAGAGTGGGATAATTATTGAGAAAAAGGGGGAAAAAATCCAAACCAAAAAAAAATAGCATATTGTATTTTAGAGACCCCCCCAAAATTTCATAAATCATGTTTTCCGGGGTGCTCATGTCTCATTAAGACAGGGTGCTCCCCTGTAGTTCGCACCCTGCCCTTTTCTTTTCTCCACTCCCTTCCCTTTTTCTCATCTATCACCTTACCCAGGTTTTGCTCTCCTCGTGCCTCTCCTTCCTCCTGCTCACCTTCTTATCTTTCTGTCATCCTCCCCCCCTCCCCACTCATGTTCCATTCTTTATCTTCTCTATTTGTCTTTCCTTTCTGTTTGTCTTTTTCAACCCCCCCCCGCTTTCCTTATCCCTTCTTTCTTCTCTTCTCTCCTGTCGTCTCTCCTGTCTTCTCCTCTCTTCCCCGGGGGACAGGGCAGTTTCAGAGGCTGTCACTTGAATGCAGGACTCAGTAATTGGGGTCAGAAGCCTTGCCCATGGGCACACAAGCAGAAAGGAAGCTAAAATCAGAGCGCTTCCTGCTGTTACTGATGGATGCTGCGCCCAGTCAGCCCGAGGAGCCATAGGGAACATGTCATGGTGTATTTCTGGGTGTTATGTCACTGCCATTACTGAAGGAGCGAGGTTGTCTGTAATCATCACCGCTGTGATGGAGATTTACCGGCCAGCAGGACGTGATGTTAAAAACATGTGCTGTGATTATATCCTCTTCCCACCCCACCCCACCTTCTCCTCTTGTCTTTACTTCACCCTCTCCTTCTGCTTTGTTTTCTACTTTTTCCATCATCTTTAATGGTTCTCCTCTGTCCGCCTCTCTTTTCCTGTTTGTCTATTTGCTCTTGTTTTCCCTCTCTTCCTACACCCATCTCCCATCCTCTCCTCTCATGTACTTACTGTACACTGAAAGCAGAGGAAGGTTTATGTGGAAAGTATGACAACCTCGGTAAGATGGGACACCCCCCCACGCGGTTAGTAGGTTAGAGTCAAGCTGACTTATTCAACAGGGAAAACACAAGTAGTAGTAATAATAATGGATTACATTTATATAGCACTTTATCTAGATACTACCCAAAGTGCTTCACACTGAAGGGGGTAACTCACTTCAACCACCACCGATGTGTAGCGCCCACCTGGATGATGCAGGGCAGCCATTTTTTTTCACCAGAACGCTCACCACACATGGAGAGGGAGGAATCATTCAGCAAATTACATGGGGGGACGATTAGGTGGCCAGATGGAGGCAGCCAGGTTGGGCTACCAAGTAGGAAGTCCCAGTCAAAGATAGTACGTTGAGTGTCCTCCTCCACGAGGCTTGACACGAGTTAAATGGAGTGGGGCTGAACACACGTCACTGTTGACACTTGTTATTTTAGTCAAATAACTGGATGAAAAATATATCTAAGTACATTCTCTCACATGGCATCTTTGCTATCATTCAAATCCCCCTCCCCAAGCTACAGAAGCTTTAGTGTATGAGTTGTTGGGGCAGTAGGTTATTGTTCTGATGACGACTCAGCTCATATGTTTCAGATTCATGGTTGTCAGCGCGGTCGCCTCACAGCAAGAAGGTTCTGGGTTCGAGCCCCGGGGTACTCCAACCTTAGGGGTCGTCCTCTCTGTGGAGTTTGCATGTTCTCCCCGTGTCTGCGTGGGTTTCCTCCCACAGTCCAAAGACGTGTAGGTCAGGTGAAGCTTCATAGCTTCTGCATCAACAGTAAGGCAAACCAGCAGACTTGTAGGTGAATAAGGTGATGCTTGATTTAAAGTAAGGCCCATTGAAACAGTGTTTTAGTCACCACTAAGAGAAGGCTTTAACTGCATCAGTAAATCAGTCCATATTTATTACTTCAGTGTTTATTTACATTGTTTACAACTTTATTCGCCGGGTTAAAACACTCTAGATAAATTAAACTAACAATAAAATGCAATGAAAAGAGGGATAAAATAAATGAGCCAAACTGTGTGGGGACCATCAAACTGCCCAGCAGTACTGTTTATCATCTGTGTGTGTGTTTGTGTTCATTAGATCTTTGCTAGCATGTTGAGGCTCCCCGAGTCCCGCACCCCCCCAGCCCCCGACTTACGGACAAAACCAGCTGAAAATTTTATGAGAAGTGCTGCATTGCTGTAAGGATAGACACACACACACACACACACACACACACACACACACACACACACACACACACACACACACACACACACACACACACACACACACATACATAGAGAGAGAGAGACACGCACACGTACACACATATATACACACACACAAACATACACTCACACTCACACGCATACATACACACACATACAAACATACACACATGCATACACAAACATATGCATACACACATACACATACACGCAGAGAGACACACTTACATACTCACACACACACGTGCATGCATAAACATCAGGAGTTTGCAGCTCAGTTTGTGGGGATTGGAGCTCAAATGTAAAGCTCTTGTTTTCTGAGATTCGGTTTATGTTCTGTGTAACGTGTCTGTTTCCTGTCTTCTTCTGCTCTCCGTCTCTCTCTTCCAGTCCCTCTGTCTGTCTGGTATCCATGTCTGAAGGCTTAAAACCTTTTGTGTGACCTCTCTCCCCATCTTCATGCTTCTAGACCAAAGTTGATTTTCATAAGGTGACATCATGACAAATCCCAGAGTTCACCTGGATACCCAGACTAAGATTTCAACTGAAACAGCTGCTGTCTCTAATGGCTCCATGTAGGACATTCTACCCCCACATACAGATCACATGCTGCTGGAGGTGAACTCTGGCCTGTACCCAGGCTCTCGCTCTCGCTCACTCTCTCTCTCTCTCTGTATATATACACTACCGGTTAAAAGTTTGGGATCACCCAAACAATTTTGTGTTTGGGTGAAATAATGATTTGTATTTGAAATAAGATTTTTTTTACATCAAACTTTGCTTTCGTCAAAGAATCCTCCATTTGCAGCAATTACAGCATTGCAGACCTTTGGCATTCTAGCTGTTAATTTGTTGAGGTAATCTGGAGAAATTGCACCCCACGCTTCCAGAAGCAGCTCCCACAAGTTGAATTGGTTGGATGGGCACTTCTTGTGTACCATACGGTCAAGCTGCTCCCACAACAGCTCAATGGGGTTCAGATCTGGTGACTGCGCTGGCCACTCCATTACCGATAGAATACCAGCTGCCTGCTTCTGCTCTAAATAGTTCTTGCACAATTTGGAGGTGTGTTTAGGGTCATTGTCCTGTTGTAGGATGAAATTGGCTCCAATCAAGCGCTGTCCACTGGGTATGGCATGGCGTTGCAAAATGGAGTGATAGCCTTCCTTATTCAGAATCCCTTTTACCCTGTACAAATCTCCCACCTTACCAGCACCAAAGCAACCCCAGACCATCACATTACCTCCACCATGCTTAACAGATGGCGTCAGGCATTCTTCCAGCATCTTTTAATTTTTTCTGCGTCTCACAAACGTTCTTCTTTGTGATCCAAACACCTCAAACTTGGATTCATCCGTCCACAACACTTTTTTCCAGTCTTCCTCTGTCCAATGTCTGTGTTCTTTTGCCCATCTTAATCTTTTTCTTTTATTGGTCAGTCTCAGATATGGCTTTTTCTTTGCCACTCTGCCCTGAAGCCCAGAATCCCGCAGCCGCCTCTTGACTGTAGATGTTGACACTGGTGTTTTGCGGGTACTATTTAATGAAGATGCCAGTTGGGGACCTGTGAGGCGTCTGTTTCTCAAACTAGAGACTCTAATGTACTTATCTTCTTGCTCAGTTGTGCAACGCGGCCTCCCACTTCTTTTTCTACTCTGGTTAGAGCCTGTTTGTGCTGTCCTCTGAAGGGAGTAGTACACACCGGTGTAGGAAATCTTCAATTTCTTAGCAATTTCTCGCATGGAATAGCCTTCATTTCTAAGAACAAGAATAGACTGTCGAGTTTCAGATGAAAGTTCTCTTTTTCTGGCCATTTTGAGCGTTTAATTGACCCCACAAATGTGATGCTCCAGAAACTCAATCTGCTCAAAGGAAGGTCAGTTTTGTAGCTTCTGTAACGAGCTAAACTGTTTTCAGATGTGTGAACATGATTGCACAAGGGTTTTCTAATCATCAATTAGCCTTCTGAGCCAATGAGCAAACACATTGTACCATTAGAACACTGGAGTGATAGTTGCTTGAAATGGGCCTCTATACACCTATGTAGATATTGCACCAAAAACCAGACATTTGCAGCTAGAATAGTCATTTACCACATTAGCAATGTATAGAGTGTATTTCTTTAAAGTTAAGACTAGTTTAAAGTTATCTTCATTGAAAAGTACAGTGCTTTTCCTTCAAAAATATGGACATTTCAATGTGATCCCAAACTTTTGAACGGTAGTGTATATATATATATATATATATATATATATATATATATATATATGTGTGTGTGTGTGTGTGTTTTTGTCCTTTAGGTGAGGTTATAGGGATAATGATAGGGATAATTATAGGGATAATGGATTATATGTAATGGGATTATACTCAACAGATCAGAAAAAATAAAAAATTACTGAAATCAGATTAGAAGTGATTGTGAAAAACATTGTGGAATTACGGAAAAATTCAAATGGAAGTATGTGTTAAAATTGCACAATTGTGGGAGTATCTGGGTAGCGCAGCAGTCTATTCCATTACCTACCAACACGGGGATCGCCGGTTCGACTCCCTGTGTTACCTCCGGCTTGGTTGAGCGTCCCTACAGACACAGTTGGCCGTGTCTGCGGGTGGGAAGCCGGATGTGGATATGTGTCCTGGTTGCTGCACTAGTGCCTGCTGTGGTCGGTTGGGGTGCCTGTCCTGGGGGGAGGGGGAATTGGGGGGAATAGTATGATCCTCCCATGCTCCACATCCCCCTGGCGAAACTCCTCACTGTCGGGTGAAAAGAAGCGGCTGGTGACTCCCCATGTATCGGAGGAGGCATCTGGTAGTCTGCAGCCCTCCCCGGTAGAGCAGTGACGGGGATGGCTCGGAAGAGTGGGGTAATTGGCTGTGTATAACTGGGAAGAAAAAGGGGGGAAAATACAAAAAAACAATAATAATAATAATAAAATAAAAATTGTACAATTGTGTAAATCAGATTAACAATCAATGACAAACAAATCCAAAATCTAAAGTAATACAATACTTAGTCTAGATTACATTAGAGAATTATAGTCTAATCTTTTTAATCATCTGCAGTTTCAAAGTAACCCTCCTAATCTGAGTGTAGCTACCATCTCTCATCTAAAGGATGAAGTTACGGAGAGATGCAAATAGCATGCCACAGCCAGCAGACACAGCACTGTGAAGTAATAGATTACACATGAATGAATTAGACTATTCTAATTAATATTATATATATATATATACACTAGTATTAAAGACAAAACTGTTCAGAGGATAGAGTACATGTGTGGCCGGAGAACATGTCAAAGCACTTTAACAGTAAACCCACATGAGAGATTTGGCTCTCAACAAATATAGGCTCGGTGCAGCTGGCTAGCAGGGGGACACGGGTTTTATATTTGGACAAAGAAAGATACAAAGGGGAAAAAGAAGGAAGAAAAGACAGAAGAAAAGGAGTTCTTAATTGAACTCACTGGCTGTGAAAATATAGATGGGTCATTGTGAAGCCAAGCATTGCATTGTGCTCCCTTTGCTCCACAGCCACTGTTGAGATATCAGCCGAGCAAGGCACTTAACGCTCAGCTGTTGACGCCTGTGGCATTGGATTCTAAAAGTCTTTAAGGCCAGTGAAATTGTTCTGGTTTTCAATGGTGAACAAAATGTGTTAAATTAAAGGAATAATCCAAGACAAGGTGTGCTTAGACGATTTTAATAATAATAATAATAATGGATTACATTTATATAGTGCTTTCCTAGGCACCCACAACACTTCACATTGAAGAGGGTAACTCACCTCAACCACCACCAATGTGTACCATCCACCTGGGTGATGCACAGCGGCCATTTTGCACCAGAACGCTCATCACACATCAGCTTGAGGTGGAGAGGGAGGTATCATTGAGCTAATTGCATGGGGGGATGATTAGGTGGCCTGATGGAGACAGCGAGGTTGGGAATTTTGCCAGGACACCAGGGAAGCCCCTACCCTTTGTGATAAGTGCCATGGGATCTTTAATGACCACAGTGAGTCAGAATCTTGGTTTAATTTCTCATCCAAAGGATGGCATCTCCTATAGCACGGTGTCCCCGTCACGGCACTGGGATTTGATATGTAATGTGTTTATTAGGATCAGAGGGTAGACTGCCCCCTACTGGCCCACCAACACCTCTTCCAGCAGCAACTCAGTTTTCCCGGGAGCTGTTTGGATATTGGATGAATGGTCTCCTATCCAAGTGATAGCCAAGTCCATACGTGCTTAGCTTCTGTCATTTTGCAGAGCCAGGGTCGTGTTGGTATGGCTGCCGATGCATGATGCAGAGGCAAAGAACTGCAGAGTGTATCAAAATCATTTATACCGTGGTTGCTGAGAATACTGGTTTCTGATTGGCTGGAGGTTGTGTGTTTAAACCGCATAATGCACACGCAGTTTGGCTCAAGTTTATTTACTGATCTTTTCTCATGTGCTGGATTTGCTATGAATGTACATATACTGGGCCCGCTACTGATTCAGCATGTTGCGATGGTTACAAAGCTGTAGTTTTGTGGCTACTTCCTCCTCTGCTTTCCGTCAGGTTGCTCTTTGTCTTTGCATCATTTAATGCACACCGTGTCATGAATTATACCTGCCTATGCCATGCTCACTTGGTGAAATAATTAAGATATAATAATTCTCTTATTTTTTGATGACCGTTTTGGACTCAGAATTAAAACTTTGTGAAGCAAAAGTTAGCTGTTAAACTAAAGTATTGAATGCTGTCTGAGCTTGCCCCTAACCCAACACGTTGCTATATGGTTACATAGGGACTGTCTCGCCAGCCAATCAGAAACCCTTATTGTCCATAATAATGGTGCAACGCTTGATAAAAATAGTTTTTGTGGTCAGGTGAAAGGGCAAAGAAGAGTAACAGTTTCCAATCACAACCGGCTTAATGAAAATCCCACAGCTTTTGTTCTCTGCTAGAACCATCCACAATGGAGAGAGATGGATCTAAGAACATATAGCGGGAGCGAGAGGGAGAGAGGGGGGAAAGTGAGGCGAAGGAGAGGAAATACAGAATCAGCAATGCCAGAAAATGCAGTATAATGAAAAAATATGAGAAAAAGAAGTGATGCACAATCATTGAAAGGAGGGAGAGGGCAGATAGGAGGTGATAGACAGACAGACAGAGAGATAGATAGAAAAGACAAGAAATGAGAAAGACCAGACAGCGTGAACAAAGTGAGAGGGCAAAAGAGAAAAATCAGAAGAATAAGAGGTGCTGGAAAAGTGATAGAGTAGGGAAAGAGTGAAAAGATGAAAGGACAGATGGCACAGAACGGAGACTAAAGTGCAGTGGGGGTGTGGGAGGGGATTGGCGGGGTAGAGGAGAGGGGCAGGCTGGAGGAAGATAAAATGGGACAATAGATGAGCAGAGGAATAAAATAAAGTGATGAGAGAATACAATAAGGCTGAGGTGGGTCAGCGACTGTGAAATTACAACCAGGAAAAAGCTCCAACGTGTGATTACCTGGACAAGATGGAGAGAGCGAGTGAAAGAGAGAGAAAAACTTGTTATTTTGACAAAGTAAAAGTAAAGACAGAGAGAGAGAGAGACACTGTTTACCTGTGAAAGAGAGAGAAAGAAGGAGCAATGTGTGAGAGAGCATGGAAATGCAAATGGGAGAAAATCGTCAGGCCCTGATTTGTTGAGACATCAAGACAGAGGAAGACACAGTGAAGAGGTGATGGGACAATGAAATGATAAGAGAGGAAGATGAAGGTCCTGACCTCATGTATACACATCAAGGGTGAAGAAAAAGAAGCAGCAAAATCAAGGAAAAAAAAAAAACAGTTAAAGCTAGGGGCATTCCTAGGGAGAAAACATTAAAAAAAAAGCTTTTTTTTTTAACATTTTCTATGATAGTGGAATCTATATTTATAATAGTAGCATACTCTCAAGGCTTCCACAAAGGGTTTTGAAGAGGATGGAAAAAATAAGAATTTACACTATTCATTTAAACCATTTAGACCTTTTATTTATCTAAAAAAAACACAAAAAAACAAAACAGAACGTCATGCAACTCATGCAGTGGTTGCATATACTTGGTGATTTAAACTGAAGCACTGCTTGCCGATTTCAAAATGGGAAAACTGTTTCTCTGGTCTTGTCTCCATGTGCAATGCTCCTTGACTATTTATCATCCCACACTGTCAACAGTTTATAGCGTGTGTGAGAGCATCCCAAATACACTGCAGTTCACAAGGGGGGGGGGCTGAATGTCCGCACATTGCCACTTACGTATCAGAATGTTATCCTCACAAATGACTGAGGTGTAACTGTTATGGCTTAAATCTGACATTGGAAATTTGCCTGCAACTGTGAATTTGCTTCAAATATCATTTAGTGTAAGGCCAACTTTAGCTTACTTGACGAACCCGTATGTAGCTCATCAAACATTATGATAATGAACACTGCCTTTTGACAGGTTCACCGACGTTTCACCACATATTTGATTTATTTGTATGTTAGACAGCGCTCTCCACCACCATCATGAAAACACCAAATGAGGGAATGTCTTTTGGAAGAATGGTGTTAAATGGTGTTAGGCTAGATGAAGCATTTATATACACACACACACACACACACACACACACACACACACACACACACACACACACGCTTCATATAGCCCCTCTCCTGGGGTCTGCTATAATACTAGCAGTTCATCAGTTCCAGGTTCTCGGCCTTTGTCCATGAATGTCCTGTTCCAGTAGCCCATTACTCATCAGGTTGTCCTGGTTCCATAACACCTGACACAGAAATTGTTAACATGGGCAACATCTGAGCCTGTATGACTCTAATTATGTTACTCTCACTAGCTGGTCAGTAGCTGACTTGTATACCATTAGGAGTCTAAGCAATGGAATCTTACTGGAGACTTGTCCCAACTGGGGTTTTAACCCCTGACCTCCGGTGGGAAAGCCAGCGTTCTTACCTACTGAACTGTCTAGCTGCTTGCGGATGTGAACACAGCCTTACACAATATCTTGACTGCCACCATAACAGAGACCAACAAGCCACTGCAACGACAATCCTGGAGATGCTTGGGTACAGGATTAAAACACAGGTAACCAACAATACCCTACATGGAAGAGAAGTCTGGAAGCAAAGATCAAAGCAGCATGGAGAAATGTTAGCCAGTTAACAGACGTACAGAAAAGTGTGATGAAAGACAGGCCCTGGTTAAAGAAGTACCGCAAGATGTCCATAAGTGAGGCCCTGGAAACTGTCAAAAAAAAAAAAGGCTCACAGCTCTGACCACCAGGCTGAAGAGATACACTAGAGAAGCAGAAGGCAAAAGAGAAAATGGCCTTTTCCTCACAGAACCATCCAAAGTGTACTCCCAGCTGCAGAGCAACAAGGGAATGACATCAGACCCACTGAGAGAAGAGACCGAGTGATACTGAAAGGATGTATGGGAAAAGGAGGCATCATGTAACACAAATGCCCCAGTGGCTGGTGGACCTAAGAGCAGACCGCAGTAATATACCAGAACAAGAACCAGCTATCACAGTGGCTGACATCCAATGATGAGTTTCAAGCATGAAGAGCTGGACTGCACCAGGCCCTGACATGATTCACAGCTACTGGCTGAAGAAGCTAACAGCACTCCATGAACGCCTGGTGACACAGATGAACCAGCTGCTAACATCAGGGTCTCACCGAGACTGGCAAACATGGGAGAGAAGAATACTGATTATGAAGGATCCTCACAAAGGTACAACACCTTTAAACTACCAGCCGATAACTTGCATTGAACATGGAAGATCCTGTCAGGCTTCATAGCAACTAAGCTGAAAGTGCATATGGGTCAATACATGAGCAAAACTCAGAAAGGAATCGGGAACAACACCAGAGGGTCATAGCATCAGCTACTGGTTGATAGAGCAGTCACCCAAGACTGTAAGATCAGCAGACCAACCTGACCACTGGCTGGATTGACTTCAAGAAAGCATACGATTCAATGCCCCATGGTTGCTGGAGTGCTTGGCACAATGCAAACATCAGGACAGTAATAGACTTCATTAAGAACTCAATGCAGCAGTGGAAAACAATACTAGAGGCCAACTCGAAGGCAATCACAAGTAACCATCAAATGTGGTGATGCATGATGCATCACTGCTGTTCTGCATAGGCTATAACCCCCTCACTCAGATCATCTCAAAGAGTGGATATGGATACAGGATCAGAGGCAGAGGTATCATCAACCACCTCCTATATGTGGATGACATCAAGCTGTATGCCAGGAATGAGTGAGACATTGACTAGCTCAGTGGTTCTCAACCTTTTTGGGGTCCTGGACCCCCTGCGTATTTTTGATCTACCCTGAAGACCCCTCCACCTGATCTTGGGGGAGGGGGGTTGTAATTTGATAGAAACAGTAGAAACTGCATTTTAAATTGCATTATAGCATTTATTCACTCTTTGGGGCAAAAATAAGAGCTTTCAGTTGTAACTTAGATATAGTTAACAAAACAGAATTTTTATGCAGTAACTTTTAACAATGCAAACGGGAGCGAGCTCTCTTATTAAAATACAATAAATTACATTTGTGAAACAGATGTAATTAGAGAAAAAGTCCCGTTACCCTTTATGGTTTAGGTAGATAAAGGTCTCAGTCACATTTGAGTAAAATAATCCTATTTCTATAAATGTCATAGGATCTTTTCTTTAAAGATATTTTATTTTCACGGACCCCTTGCAATCACAACACGGACCACTAGGGGTCCGCGGACCCCCGGTTGAGAAACACTGGACTAGCTGATCCACTTAACCAGGCTTTACAGTGATGACATCAGGATGTCATTTGGACTGGACAAGTGTGGTCGAATGGTGGCAAAAACAGGAAAGGTGGTGAGGACTGAAGGGGTTGAATTACCAGATGGCTGGGTAACAGACATGCAGAACAGTTACAAGTACCTGGGTATTTTACAGGTAAATAGAAACCACGAGAAGGCACCAGGGTAGTCAGCTACAGACAAATACCTCCAGAGGGTGAGGCAGGTCTCGAAGAGCCAGCTCAATAGGAAGAATAAGATCCAAGCCATCAACACATATGCTCTACCAGTCAGTCACCAGATACCCAGCTGAATTAATAAGATGGCCAAAGGAGGAGATAAAGGCCACAGATCGGGGATCACAAATCAGGAACACTTTATTTTCATTTCCCTCAGCCCAGAACAGTGCAACACAAAGACAAAAACACATATCCAAAAACTATGAGAACTACAAGGACACAAATATCCAAACTAACACATACACTGCTCAAAAAAATAAAGGGAACACATAAGCAATGCAATGTAGCTCCAAGTCAATCACACTTTTGAGATATCAACCTGTCCAGTTAGGAAGCAACACTGATTTGTGAATCAATTTCACCTATTGGTAAATTGTCTAATTTCCACCAGGTGGAAATTAGACAATTTGCAAGACAACCCCTATAAAAGGAATGGATTTGCAGGTGGTGGCCACAGACCATTTGCCTGTCCTCATCTTTTCTGGCCGATCTTTGGTTAGTTTTTCATTTTGCTAGTGCCCTCACCACTAGAGGTGGCATGAGGCGGTATCTTCAACCTACAGAAGTTGCTCAGGTAGTGCAGCTCATCCAGGATGGCACATCAATGCATGCTGTGGCAAGAAGATTTGATGTGTCTCCCAGCACAGTGTCCAGAGCATGGAGGAGGTACCAGGAGACAGGCCAGTACACCAGGAGACGTGGAGGGGGCCGCAGGAGGACAACAACCCCGCAGCAGGACCGCTATCTGGTCCTTTGTGCAAGGAGGAACAGGAGGAGCACTGCAGGAGCCCTACGAAACGACCTTCAACAGGCCCCTAATGTGCAGGTTTCTGCTCAAACAGTGAGAAACAGAATGCATGAGGATGGTATGAGGGCCCGACGTCCACAATTGGGGCCTGTGCTCACAGCCCAACACCGTGCAGCCCGACTGACCTTTGCCAGAGAACATCTTGGTTGGCAGATTCGCCATTGGCGCCCTGTGCTCTTCACAGATGAGAGCAGGTTCACACTGAACACATGTGACAGACGTGAGAGAGTCTGGAGACGCTGTGGAGAACGTTCTGCTGCCTGCAACATCCTCCAGCATGACTGGTTTGGCGGTGGGTCAGTGATGGTCTGGGGAGGCATATCCTTGGAGGGCCGCACAGACCTCTACGTGCTAACCAGAGGTACCATGACTGCCATTAGGTACCGGGATGAGATCCTCAGACCCATTGTCAGACCATATGCTGGTGCAGTGGGCCCTGGGTTCCTGCTCATGCATGACAATGCTCATCCTCATGTGGCCAGAGTGTGTCAGCAGTTCCTGTATGTCGAGGGCATTGATGCTATGGACTGGCCTGCACGTTCCCCAGGCCTGAATCCAATCGAGCACCTCTGGGACATCATATCTCGTACCATTCGCCAACGCGATGTCGCGCCACAGACTGTCCAGGAGTTGACCGATGCCCTGATCCAGGTCTGGGAGGAGATCCCTCAGGAGACCATCCGTCGTCTCATCAGGAGCATGCCCAGACGTTGTAGGGAGTGCATACAGGCACGTGGAGGCCACACACACTACTGAGCCTCATTTTGAATCGTCTTGAAGAATTTCCACAGAAGTTGGATCAGCCTATGTTCTCTTTTTCCACTTTGATTTTGAGTATGATTCTGAATCCAGACCTTAATGGGCTAATGATTTTGATTTCCATTGATCATTCTTAGGTTATTTTGCTCTAAACACATTCCTCTGTCTGATATATAAAGATTTTCAGCTGAAATATTTCATTCATCGAGGTCTATATTGTGTTTTTAGGTGTTCCCTTTATTTTTTTGAGCAGTGTATATCCAAATTAACACATATATCCAAACTAAACAAAAAATTACTGTCCAAGGCAATGAACACCAGCCAGGATGACTGTCGGAACTGCCGGTCTGCATGGGATAGCAATTAACTTAGTCTGCACTGCTTCCGCGTGCTGTCAGACCACCCTCGGTGTTTTCTCTTTGGGCACAGCTCCAGGCAGGGGCCCTGGTCCTCAGGCCCACTGGATGCAGCGGACCAGGTTCCCTCAGCCAATTCAACACCAGTTCTTCCAGCCAGACACCCTTGACACACCTCCCCACACTCCACACGATGACACCAAAAACACCAGTCAATGCCAGGCGAGGCTGTCGCCAGACCACCCTCGGTGTTGTCAGAACTGCCGGTCTGCATGGGCATGTCAGACTGCCCTCGGTGTTACCTCCTCGGGTGCAGCTCCAGGCAGGGCCGTGATTCCTGGGCCCACAGGATGCGGCAGACCAAGCTCTCCCAGCACAAGATCGGATGTGGAAGGTTAAATGCACAGTGGTAATAGAAGCACTTGGGGCTGTGACCCCTAAACTGGGCGAGTGGCTCCAGCAGATTCCATGAAAACCATCTGAGGTCTCTGTCCAGAAGAGTGCAGTCCTAGCAACAGCTATGATACTGCGCAAAGCCCTCGAACTCCCAGGGCTCTGGTAGAGGACCTGAGCTTGAGGAAGACACACACCACCTGAAAAAGGTTGAGAGGGAGATATATATGCTATACGTGTGTGTGTGTGTGTGTGTGTGTGTGTGTGTGTGTGTGTGTGTGTGTGTGTGTGTGTGTGTGTGTGTGTGTGTGTACCAACTCTAAAATATTGATTTGCTCTACATGTGGGTGCTCAGGGTAGAACAATGTGTTTGCAAACAGATAGATAGATAGATAGATAGATAGATAGATAGATAGATAGATAGATAGATAGATAGATAGATAGATAGATGGATGTACTTTATTAATCCCCAAATTGGGAAATTCTTGTGTAACAGCAGCAGGTTATCCAGGCATTTTACAGGAACAATAAATACACAGTAAATATTCATATCAACTCTAGAAAAAGAAGTATATATCAATGGAAAAATAAACCCAACAAATAAAATAAAATCCATCCATCTATTATCCAAACTGCTTATCCTGCTCTCAGGGTCACGGGGATGCTGGAGCCTTTCCCAGCAGTCAGGCGGGGAGGCACCCTGGACAGGCTGCCAGATAGCTTAATACAGAATATAAAAAAAACCTTATATTCTATATATAAAATATATATCTATAGAAAATCTATAGAATACACAATATAAAGAATATACTATAACACATTATAAATACAATGAAATATAAAATATAAACATAGAATGACATACTATATACATTACACAAGTGTGCAAAGAATTAAATTTTAAAAACGCAATGAGGTAGAGTTTGAGTATAAAGATGTGAAAATTCGCCATGGGCAAAGTTACTGAAGGATCAGAACAGAGTGGAGTTTGGTTGAGACAGAAACTGTAAAACTGAGATTTCCGAGAGTTCTCTTTTAAACAGAGGTCAGGTTTTGTAGAGAGTTATTGCTTTGGGCAAGAAATATTTCTGTTTCGATCCTTGTGCCAGCAAAGCTGAACGAATCTGTTCAAGAAAGTGCTGTGCTGTCTGTCCAGTAGGTGGTGGGGAGGGTGGTCACAATTATCTATAATGGATAACAGTTTGGTTAGTTTCCTCCTTTCTACAACAATTTCAAAGGTGTCTGGCTTGCAGCCAATTACAGAGCCAGCCTTCTTAGTCAGCTTATTAAGTCTGTTGGTGTTGCCAGCTCCAGTGTTGTTCCCCCAGTAGACTACAGCGAATTAGAGTGCACTGGCCGCAACAGACTGATAAGAAGATTTCCAGCGTCTTGCTGCACACATTGAAGGATCTGTTTCCTCAGGAAATAGAGTCTGCTCATCCCCTTCTTATATAGAGCCTCAGTGTTGGCCGTCCAGTTCAGTCTGTCGTCGATGTGGATGCCCAGGTAGTTGTAGTCCTCCATGACGTCAACATCCTCTCACAGAATACACAGGGGTTGAGTAGCCATCCTCTTCCTTCTGAAGTTGATCACCCCTGGTCTTGCCCACATTCAGAAGCAGATGATTTCTTCGAGCCCACTCTACAAAATTGTCTACCAGTGCTCTGTACTCCTCCTCCCGCCCATCAATATACACCCAACCACTGCAGAGTCATCAGAGAACTTCTGCAAGTGGCATGACCCAGAGTTACAATAATGGATTATAATAATGGATTTCATTTACACTGCTCAAAAAATAAAGGGAACACATAAGCAATGCAATGTAGCTCCAAGTCAATCACACTTTTGAGATATCAACCTGTCCAGTTAGGAAGCAACACTGATTTGTGAATCAATTTCACCTATTGGTAAATTGTCTAATTTCCACCAGGTGGAAATTAGACAATTTGCAAGACAACCCCTATAAAAAGAATGGATTTGCAGGTGGTGGCCACAGACCATTTGCCTGTCCTCATCTTTTCTGGCCGATCTTTGGTTAGTTTTTCATTTTGCTAGTGCCCTCACCACTAGAGGTGGCATGAGGCGGTATCTGCAACCTACAGAAGTTGCTCAGGTAGTGCAGCTCATCCAGGATGGCACATCAATGCATGCTGTGGCAAGAAGATTTGATGTGTCTCCCAGCACAGTGTCCAGAGCATTGAGGAGGTACCAGGAGACAGGCCAGTACACCAGGAGACGTGGAGGGGGGCTGCAGGAGAACAACAACCCCGCAGCAGGACCGCTATCTGGTCCTTTGTGCAAGGAGGAACAGGAGGAGCACTGCCGGAGCCCTACAAAACGACCTTCAACAGGCCACTAATGTGCAGGTTTCTGCTCAAACAGTGAGAAACAGAATGCATGAGGGTGGTATGAGGGCCCGACGTCCACAATTGGGGCCTTTGCTCACAGCCCAACACCGTGCAGCCCGATTGACCTTTGCCAGAGAACATCTTGGTTGGCAGATTCGCCATTGGCACCCTGTGCTCTTCACAGATGAGAGCAGGTTCACACTGAACACATGTGACAGACGTGAGAGAGTCTGGAGACGCTGTGGAGAACGTTCTGCTGCCTGCAACATCTTCCAGCATGACCGGTTTGGCGGTGGGTCAGTGATGGTCTGGGGAGGCATATCCTTGGAGGGCCGCACAGACCTCTACGTGCTAACCAGAGGTACCATGACTGCCATTAGGTACCGGGATGAGATCCTCAGACCCATTGTCAGACCATATGCTGGTGCAGTGGGCCCTGGGTTCCTGCTCATGCATGACAATGCTCGTCCTCATGTGGCCAGAGTGTGTCAGCAGTTCCTGTATGTCGAGGGCATTGATGCTATGGACTGGCCTGCACGTTCCCCAGACCTGAATCCAATCGAGCACCTCTGGGACATCATGTCTCGTACCATCCGCCAACGCGATGTTGCACCACAGACTGTCCAGGAGTTGACCGATGCCCTGATCCAGGTCTGGGAGGAGATCCCTCAGGAGACCATCCGTCGTCTCATCAGGAGCATGCCCAGACGTTGTAGGGAGTGCATACAGGCACGTGGAGGCCACACACACTACTGAGCCTCATTTTGAATCGTCTTGAAGAATTTCCACAGAAGTTGGATCAGCCTATGTTCTCATTTTCCACTTTGATTTGGAGTATGATTCTGAATCCAGACCTTAATGGGCTACTGATTTTGATTTCCATTGATCATTCTTAGGTTATTTTGCTCTAAACACATTCCTCTGTCTAATAAATAAAGATTTTCAGCTGAAATATTTCATTCATCGAGGTCTATATTGTGTTTTTAGGTGTTCCCTTTATTTTTTTGAGCAGTGTATATAGTGTTGTACAGAGGTATAAAGTTGATCAGCCACAGCATGAAGATATGAGAAAGATTAATCAAAGCTAGATTAAGAGGAGAGATGGTGAATAGCGAGCAGCAATATTGTTTCATGCCATGAAAGAGCACTACAGATGTGATGTTTGCTTTGAGAATGTTGATGGAGAAGTATAGAGATGACCAGAAGGAGTTGCATTGTGTCTTTGTGAATTTAATGAAAGCATATGCCAGGGTGCCGAGAGAGGAGGTGTTGTTTTATATGAAGAAGTCGGGAGTTGCACAGAAGTATGTAGGAGTGGTGCAGGATATGTATGAGGGAAGTGTGACAATGTTGAGGTGTGCAGTTAGAATGTCAGATGAGTTCAAGGTGGAGGTGGGATTACATCAAGGATCGGCTCTGAGCCCTTTCTTGTTTGCAATGGTGATGGACAGGTTGACGGACAAGATCAGGCCGGATTCTCCGTGGACTATGATGTTTGCGGATGACATTGTGATCTGTAGTGAGAATAGGATGCAGGTTGAGGAGAGCCTGGAGAGGTGGAGGCATGCACTCGAGAGAAGAGCAATGAAAGCCAGTAGGAGCAAGGTGGAATACCTATGTGTGAATGAGAGGGAGGACAGTGGAATTGTGAGGATGTAAGGAGTAAAGGGGATGAAGGTGTATGAGTATAAATGCTTGGGGTCAACTGTCCAAAGTAACGGGGAGTGCAGAAGAGAGGTAAAGAAGAGAGTGCAGGCAGAGTGGAGTGGGTGGAGAAGAGTGTCAGGAGTGTTTTGCGACAGAAAGGTACCAGCAAGAGTTAAAGGGAAGGTTTACAAGATGGTTGTGAGACCAGCTATGTTATATAGTTTGGAGACAGTGGCATTAACGAAAAGACAGGTGGCGGAGCTGGAGGTGGCAGAGTTGAAGATGCTAAGATTTTCCTTGATAGTGACGAAGTACAGGATTAGGGATGATTAGTATATTAGAAGGACAGCTCAGGTTGGGTGGTTTGGAGACAAAGCTAAAGAGACAAGATTGAGATGGCTTGCACATGTGCGGAGGAGAGATGCTGGGTATATTGGGAGAAGGATGCTGAATATGGAGCTGCCAGGGAAGAGGAAAAGAGGAAGGCCAAAGAGGAGGTTTATGGATGTAGTGAGGGAGGACATGCAGGTGGCTGGTGCAACAGGGGCAGATGCAGAGGACAGGAAGAAATGGAAATGGATGATCCACTGTGGCGACCCCTAATGGGAGCAGCCAAAAGTAGTAGTAGTAGTAGTAGTAGTAGTAGTAGTAGTAGTTTTATAGTAGTGTTTTATCTGGACACCCAAAGTGCATCACAGAGAAGGGTCGAAACTCACCTCAACCACCACCAATGTGTAGCACCCGCTTGGGTGATGCACAGCAGCCATTTTGCACCAAAATCCTCACAACACATCAGCTTGAGGTGCAGAGAGAGGTAATCATTGAGCTAATTACACTGGGGGCGGGGGGGGGTGAGTGGCCAGACCTCCTCTTAAATGACCACAGTGAGTCAGGACCTCTGTTTTAATGTCTCGTCCGAAGGATGGCATCTCCTGCAGCACAGTGTACCCGCCACTGCACTGGGGCATTGGGATTTGTTGTCGTTGTTGTTTTGTTTCTGTTTGTTTTTTTTAATTAGGACAAGAGAGAAAACTGCCCCCTACTGGCCCACTAACAGCAAGAGTTGTACTGAGAGTCTGTGGCATACTAGGTGAAAAGGCAGGATGATAGCACAGTCCCTTGTGGAGCTCCAGTACTACTCACCACCATTTCGGACAGAACACTGCCCAGCTGGACAAACTATGGTCTGCCTATCAGGTAGTCGGTAATCCAGGAGATGGTGGGCATGTCTACCCCCATTGCTTGCAGCTTCTCCCTCAGCAGTGTTGAATGCACTGGAAAAATCAAAGAATGTGATTCTCGTGGTGCAACCGATTCCATCCAGATGCAAGTGAGCTCGCTGCAGCAGGTAGATGATGGCATCATCCACCCCCAGATGAAGTTGGTAGGCAAACTGCAGAGGGTCAAGCAATGATTTCCCATGCAGTCAAAGGTAGGCCAAGACGAGCCTCTCTAGCACCTTCTTCACATGAGCGGTGAGGGCAACTGGTCGATAGTCACTTTGGCCAGATAGAGTCAACTTCTTGGGAACTGCAACCAGGCGAGACATGTTCCACAGCACTGGTATTTTCTCCGGGATCAGGCTCAAGTTGAAGAGGTGTCACAGAATAGCAGACAGCTGGCTGGCACAGGACCTCAGATCCCTGGGGCTTATACCATCAGGGTCTGCAGCCTTGCCTTGGTAGAGTCTCTCCAGCTGTCTCCTAACCTGGCCAGTAGTCACACTCAGGTGGGGGAGGGTGATTGTTGTCTCAGTGGAGGAAAGACCATTCAAAAATGGGGGTTCTCGGTCAAAGGAGTTCACCAAGTGGGATTGAGGGGGGAGGGGAGAAAACATTGGGGCAGTGGGGCTATGTGGAATTCTGGCTGTGTGTGGTGTGGTGTGTGGTGGAAGAGACAGCTGAGAGCTGTGAACTAAACCTGTTGAAAAAAATAATTTGCCCTCTTCAGACTGCCCACTGGTTGTCTGTCTCTCACCTTGAACCAAGTGATTTTCTTCATTCCAGTCCACACATCCCTTGTGTTGTTCTGCCGGAGTTAGGCCTCCAGCTTCCTCCTGTAGGAGTCCTGGCACTGCCTCAGCTTTTTCCTGAGGTCATGCTGTACACTCCTCAGTTCGTCTCTATTCCAAGACCTGAAGGCTTTCTTATTATTATTAAGAAGTACGTTCAGGTCACTGGTGACCCAAGGCTTATTGTTAGGGACACAGTATACAGTCTGGGCTGGCAAGGTGGTGTGTTCACAGAATTTGATGTATTCTGTGATGCATTCTGGCATGCTGTTGATGTCTACCCCATGTGGCACACAGAGTACATCCCAGTCTGGACTCAAAGCAGTCCTGCAGTGCATCATTAGCCTCCTGAGTCCACCTCCTCACAGTCCTTGTGGATACAGCCTGCTGTTGTACAAGAAGAACATACTTTGGTGTAAGTATGACTAGGTTATGATCGGATCTGCCAAGGGGGAAAGGGCAGTGGTACTGTTTGCGTCCTTAGCATTTGCATACAGGAGGTCCAGTGTTATATTGTCTCTAGACGGGCAGTTAATATATTGATAAAATGTTGGTATTGTTTTGTCCAGTGTGATATGATTGAAGTTGTCAGTAATGGCTACAAAAGCATTGGGATACTGAATTTTGAAGTCTTGCAACTGTGGAGTTAATGGTATGGCACACTTCCTCCACATCAGCTGACGGAGTAATGTAGACAGCAACAATCACGGCGGATGAGAATTCCCTTGGTAAATCATATGGATACATCCCCATATCTAGCAGTTCAATGTCAGGGCCACAGAAATTTTCCTTCACATTAACTTGTCTGGGATTGCACTCACATACAGTGCAATCCCTCCTCCCTTCTTACCGCTCTGTATAATGCCCCTGTCTGCCCAAACAGTCCCTAATCCAGGCACAGCCTCAGTGTGGTCCAGGAACTCCGAGTGCAGCCATGTCTCCGTGAAACACAAATTGCTGCACTCACGGTATTCCCTCTGGGTCTTGACACAGCATGTTGAGCTCATCCATTTTATTTCCCAAGGACTTCACGTTCTCCATGACGCTCGCTGGAACGGAAGGTTTATATTTCCTCCTCTCCGCTCTCCACTTAGCTCCAGCTCTGCAACCCCAGCGTCGCCTCAGCAGCTGAGTCCTCCCTCCGTGCAGTAGCACCGGTTTAGTCAACACAATCGGCTGGTCTCGTGAGTAAACAATGGGCTCACTTCTCTCTGCATGGCTCTCCGTTACAAAGCAGAAAGTAACAGTAGAACCACGAGAACATTTGCAAGACAAAAAGTAGCCATTGCCGCTAAGTCACTGAAACGAAATAGTCGGAAAAACACGCACGAACAAGAAAAAAATGTGACAAAGTGATGAAAAATCAAGACACAACGAGAGCTGCTGCAACAGGCTACCACCCAGCACGGCGCCATCTTTGATCGAACCGATAGCAAGAGCAGTGGAAAAGTTGATGGGGGATGAGGGGAGGCAAAAAAAAGGTAACAAAAAAGGAAAATAACAGAAATTGAGAATAAAGTGGCGCTAGAGAGACTGGAGGAGAGATCTCTTTGTCACTGTGCACCTACCCATCTGTCTCTGCGTTCTTTCTATCCCGTCTTGACTGTCTGTCTCTCCCTTTTCTTATATTTTGGGTAGTTCCTGTGTGTGCTTTCTGTGAGGAGAAAAATGTGTTTTCTTGCTTCTGTGTGGATAGGTGCTTGTGTTTGTGTGCTCTGAATGAAAGAAGGAACGATTGAGAGAGATTTTCCCTGTGTGGAAAGATGTTCTACGGAGAGAGAGGAAGTGTGTGTGTGTGCGCGCGCTCGTGTGTGTAACTTTGTGGGTGTTTGCTTCCTGTCAGCATTCCTTGTGTGTAGATTTGTAAAAAAAACAAAACAAAACATAGCCTGCTTTCACTGTAAATTGTTTAAAAATGTTGAATACGAGGTGAGAAGTGGACGGAGTACAGTCAAGTCAGAGAAGGAACGTGGATGTGTGCATGTACAAATTCTTATTTCAAGTGGGACTCGGCTATTCTAGGGTGTGTGACTGTAAACATATCTGTGTGTTGTAAAAATATTATTACTGGATAAGATGTCTACATTTCTGTGTGTGTGTGTGTGTGTGTGTGTGTGTGTGTGTGTGTGTGTGTGTGTGTGTGTGTGTGTGTGTGTGTGTGTTTATATAGAATGTCAGGATTGCACTTGTAGAATTCAAACGGTACATTGTGTGAGTGAAAGCAGAAAGGCAAATGAGTTTTTTTCTGAAGTAATCTCTGTGTATCATGGACTCAGAGGGCAGCTGTTGTTCACCAATCAAAGCGAGACTTTTAACAACGTCTTCCTCTGTAGATCCGCCAGCGAAGGACAGGTCTTGTTCCCTACTGAGAGCCGCTGGAACGTGTCATTTCTACCCGAGCGCTGACCTCTGTGGCTCATCAATATGAGTAACGACAGATCTAACTAGACAAAATAAGAAGATTCAAACAGGAAGGGAGTGGGCACACAGCACGTTAGCCAACAACTGCCTTTTTGGAACAACTTCAGTCTATATCAGTTTGTTTCTATCGTGTGAGCCAAGTCTTGTGGGGAAATGGAGAATTAAGTGCTTTAAGCAAAATTAAAAATATTCTCTGAATGCAGAAAGCAGGTGTGTGTGTGTGTGGGGGGGTTCATATCATGCTACTAATTTAACTAAATTAAATAGTAAAAAAAATCTATATAAATAAGTAAAATGCTAAATACTAAGTAAAATACTAAAATAAGTTATATCATATAAGTTAATTTTATCCGTCTGAACCATGGAGTCAGGCTACATAATAATAACTGGCACTCTGGAAAAAAAAAAGTTTCCCCATTTTTCTCCCCAGTTGTATCCGGCCAATTACCCCACTCTACCAAGCCATCCCTGTCACTGCTCCACCCCCTCTGTCGGTCCAGGGAGGGCTGCAGACTACCACATGCCTCCTCCGATACATGTGGAGTCGCCAGCTGCTTCTTTTCACCTGACAGTGAGGAGTTTCACCAGGGAGGATCACGCTATTCCCCCCAGTCCCCCCCCCCCTGAACAGGCGCCCCGACTGACCAGAGGAGGCGCTAGTGCAGCGACCAGGACACATACCCACATCCGGCTTCCCACCCGCAGACCTTTGACTGGGTAGTATGAACATTGGTGCAGCGGCAAACGCGCTCCTAGTCAAGCAGGAAAAAGGACTGAAACGTTATTGTGTGGTGATGCTTCTGTTGGCCAGGTAATCTAACAACTCTACAATCACTGCTACAGTAGAACAGTGTCTTTTGTAAAACATTTGGTTGCCTGTGGAAGCTTTGGTCCAAAGAAGCCATTTTTAGAGGGGTGGGAACTGTTTACTGCTGGCCTGACAGCACACCAGCCACAGCGGCTGCGATACCTTGCTTTTAGTTCTTGTTGCCGGAGAGATGTGCAGATTGGGAAAATCACAAATTTCATTATTTCATTGCACCAACTGTCAATTTGAATCATCGCCTTGACATTACATTGCATCTGTTTTGCTGTTTGGGCTGGGTACCCCAAGGGATACCCCAGGACCCCAGGATCCTGTTCAATCGACGAGCATTTGCTGAAAGACGTTCCTCTGAAGTGGACATGGGTTTGTAGTGTGAGAGATGCAGGTCAGCACTTTATGAGGCGCTGTCTGCCTCTTATCGTGGAACGAATCAATGGGGGAACAAAGCCATGAAGGACACATGAATGGTTTGCTGCCAGAAAGGTCAATTAAGCTGTCGGATCAACAGAGAGACGGAGAAAGAGAGTGTGAGGGCTCAGACCGGACTCACACGCACAACACACTCGACAGAGGCAGGGGATACAATAGCAGCCTGTCACTGGGCAAGCAAAGCAGAGTACACAGTGGGAATCAGATTCGGGCAACAGTACAAAGTCAGCGGGCTTACAGGTAACAGCAGGGGTAGGCAGGTAGTTCAACATGAGGAGGCAGAATAGCAGAAGTACAGAATCAACAGGCCGGAGGAGTCCAGGGGATAAACAGAGAGCAGGTAACCAGGAAGTCAGGTCATTTGAAAAGGAACACTGGAACAGACTTGGAAGATCTGTCGTCTGTCTTCTTCTCAGTCTGGC
This sequence comes from Lampris incognitus, assembly GCF_029633865.1. Lineage (NCBI taxonomy): Eukaryota > Metazoa > Chordata > Actinopteri > Lampriformes > Lampridae > Lampris > Lampris incognitus. Next base: position 37,902,767 of record NC_079212.1, read on the forward strand.
AAAGTTTGAGGGGAAGATGATGGGTATAAATACAGACACAAAGGGGACTGGTGACAAATAAGGAGCAGCTGGTGAGGTGCAGCGGGAGAGAGGGAAGCTGGGTGGTGGATCAAGCCAGATGTGGAGCCGGAAAGGCCAGCAGGCTTCCTGACAGACATAGACAGCAATTATAATGACATGAGACGGAGAAAAATTGAGTGGGGGCAGAAATGAAGGAGAAAGGAAATCACATACTTTTAAAAAGCTTCTCTAGCAAGGGAAAAGGTGACAACATTATAGGAATGAACAGGTGGAGGCTGAACTGAGGAAAACGGAAGAGAGAGGCATTGTCCCATAGCGAGAGAGCAAGAGAGAGAGTAAAGGAAATAAATGAAGAGAGAGAATGAAAGAGATCCTGGAAATGAGAGGATGCAAGAGAGGCAGGCAGCCATCGAAGGGAGTTGTTTGAAAGAGATAAATATAGGAAAGATGGAAAACAGAGGGGGACAAACTCAAAGAGTGAGAGTGGTGTAGGAAACAGGAGAGGTAAAAGGAAGAGGGAGGAGGGAGAACTATGGCAAGCAAGGTAGGAAAAGAGAAAAGAGAGGTAGAGATAGGAAGAAGGAGGAAAGGGGAAAAAAGTGGAGGGTGACTGACAGATAGACTTCCTGTCAGAGACACAGAGGACTGGAACAGAGATGGGTTTGGGCAAAAGGCAGGAAGAGGGCATGTAAAGATACACACAGTTGATGATGTGTTAGAAATTTGTTATTTCAGTTTTGAAATGCTTACATTTTTTAGCGGACAAATTAGCAATGCTGCAGAAAGCTTCTGTCTGTGGAGGAGCATTGTATGATTTGGAAAGTCCCAATGTCGAAGAAGTCCTGGATACTGTTCTGGTATATTTCAGTAACCAATGTTGCGTATTGTGTTTGGTGCTTGTAGTTTGGGTAGGGTATTGTGTATTTTAGCTCTGAAATGCAAGCTGCTTATATCATCAGGCCCATTCTTAACTGGGATAACAACATTTGCTGTATTTAATTTGTGTGAAATTCTGAGCGCTGATATATATATGAGATCAATTCACGGGGAAAAGCCCACAACACAACTCACACAGCATAGTAAGAGAAATATGAGCATATATTGATTTTTATTGTTTATGGTCGATGGCTGTGTACTGTAATGAAGGACTGGAAATATCCGTTTTGTTTGCGAGACAATTTTGACTCCCGTGGTCAAACAGAAGCAGCGTATTTCTGACCAAAGAAGTAAAGGTTGCCCTGTCCTGTGGTGACGGACACACAGCTTTTTGATGGACACATCTGCAGATTGTCACGCAGTCTGATGGGCCACTCAATCTAGAGTGCGATGCGAGGTAGCATCTTGTTGCCATGGAGACAACCCTTCACCGAAAACAGGAATGCAAGATGTGATATGACACTTTTTCATTACTGTCAAACACATCAGGTGAATGAGCAGAAATGAAGAGAGAGAGAGCGAGAGAGAGAGAGAGAGAGAGAGAGAGAGAGAGAGAGAGAGAGAGAGAGAGAGAGAGAGAGAGAGAGAGAGAGAGAGAGAGAGAGAGAGAGAGAGAGAGAGAGAGAGAGAGAGAGAGAGAGAGAGAGCGAGCATCAAGAATGTAAGAAAGATGGGGGAAAAGGGGGGGAAATGGCCAGGAGAGTGGGTAGAAAGTGAGATGACTTTAGGACAAGTCATGTAGGAATGGAGAGGAAAAACGAGGGAAAAGGGGTGGAGGGGGGGAAAATGGAGGATAGAAATTTAACAGAGTAGAGGAAAGAGAGGGCTGGGGAGAGTTATGAATGTGTTCTTTTACCACTTTTCCTTGGAAGATTCACCATTTGTGTTTACTACTCTGTGTTTTATGCCCTGTTGTTTTGCAGCACTGTAAATTCCACTGGCAGAGAAACGCTGTACAAATCGAGCTCTTTCTAACGTCTATCATTTATGTATGAGGGAGACGGAGAGGAGTGAACGAGGAGGCCGAGTGGTAGCTGCATCGGGGGGGGGGGGGTCGGGGTAGGGGGGTGGCGGTAGAGAAAGAGAGAATAAATTCCTAGCTGCCTCGACTGTCTCCTCAGACGAACATCACAGTCCTCTTATCCCACCATCACCTCCTCCTGGGGGGAGATATCGCTCTCATATTAGCCTCCACTGTTCCCATTTACTGCACGGTACTTAATCTCTACCTGTCTTCTTCCTCTTACGGCCACCAGCAGAGCGTAGAGCCATCAGTGGGGCTCTGCTTCTGAGTCATGCATTGCCTGGGGTATGTACGACTGGTTTGCTACAATTTTTGTTCAAGTTCTCCCTTTATAAAACCCCCATAAAAACTAAACAGTGCTATTAAACACCCGAGAAACACTTGGTGTTTTTTTTATCAATGTGTAAAGCATGGCAATGATATTGGCAGGGTTATGGGTTCAGCTCCCATTGGAGCCACCCACAGACATTAGCTCTCATGTGCTGGCGGCACTAGATGTTTGGGATAAAAGCATCCCATCAGACAGAAAAGATCAATTTCTTCTCAGCTCTGCACGGGAGTTTCTGCTTTTTCCTGATTTATTTCAGTTGTTAATGCAGAGATTATGCTGTGTGCATGTGTGTGTGTGTGTGTGTGCTGTGAAAGAAAGACTATTTTCTCCTACGGTAGACATTTAATAAAACTAGAACTACAACTCTGCATTTAATTATGGCATCCCGTTATGACTAAGACCTCTTCCACCACCACTGTCAGCAAGAGACATTTACAAAAAGATTTTTGCTCCTTGTTAACTCGTTCACTCTCCCTTCTCTTTGTCATTGAGCCATAGACAAGACCCTAGCCGCTAATTGGAGCCCCCCCCCCCGCCTCCCCTGTCTGTACCTATGAAACTCAAGAGTCTTGTCATCACATATTCTCTTTGTTTCTATTTTACCACTCTCAATCTGTCCTCCTAAATGTGCAGAAATCTGCATCTCCCTCCCCTATTCTCCGGCTTTCCACTCTACTGAAGAGTTGTTTCTGAGATTTTCTTGTTGTATTTATTCATTCACATTTCCTCCACCCTTTCTCCTTCTCCGCCCTCTTTTCCCCTGTCAGATGTGGAGTAAGTCACAGTTGAACAGGATCCCCTGCAGCTAACAGGAGCCTCGCTACTCTTCGGAAACTTCTCCTGTCGTGACTCATTCATCAATTTATTCTGTTTCCTACTCTTTTTCTTATCTCAAAATATCGTTCTGTAGGTACAGATGCAAATTCACTTTCTCTCATATATTCACCCGCTGTCTCCTCGCCAACTATGGTTATATAACAATCACATTTATAGTTAGAAGTAAATTTATATTCATAGCTACAGCTCTCACCTAAGTCCCGTGTGTCTGATATCTAAGCTGGGTTTCTCCATCAACATCCACTCACGAACCGTCTCTCAATTTCATGAGGAACAGTATATCAGATCTTGTATACTGCTGAGTAGATTTCACTTTGAGCCCACAGATGGTTTGGTAGTGAAGTTCCCTGGAGAAATGTGCATGCCTAAGATTCAAACATGCCAGAGCCTTATCTTGTACCGCTGTTCATCTGTTGTTGCTTATCGCTAACTTACTGCCTGGTTTAAGGAAGTGGACTACCTGTTTTGCTTTTAAAATATTCATGTTAACTTTGTATTTTCTCTCTTGCTTTTTTCTCCCTCTCTTCCTGTCCTTCTCTGCCAGGTGTGGAGTGTATAGTTGTCTTACCAGACCCTAAGAACTACTGGGACCCTGTGTTTGGCACCTGTGTCTTCCTCTTCTCCTTCCTCATCCCGGTCGCTATCATAAGCATTTGTTACAGCCTGATGGTAAAGCGCCTGCGCAGTGTCCGCATTCTTTCCGGTTCCAAGGAAAAGGACCGCAACCTGCGCCGCATCACCAGGATGGTCCTTGTGGTCGTGGCAGCCTTTGTTGTCTGCTGGACACCTGTCCAGATCATGGCCCTGGCCCAGTCACTAGGCTTCAACTTGGGCAGCCTCTTCACTGTAGTGCTGATGCACTTCTGCATTGCACTGGGTTATGTCAACAGCAGCCTGAACCCAGTGCTGTATGCTTTTCTGGATGAGAACTTTAAACGCTGCTTCCGTGAGTTCTGCCACCCGTCACCCTTCCGCCTGGACACCCAGCAGTCAGGCAGGATTAGGAGCATCGCCAGAGAGGTGGCAGCAGCCTATAGTTGCAAGGCTGGAGATGGTGGGGGGCCTGGCGGAGGGACACCTAATCCAGCATGACTAGGCGTGGATCTCCCCCTGATGGGGGTGGACGCCCCACAGAGGGGAGAGAATCCAGGGACGGGGAACTCCAACACAGAACTGACCCAGATCACAGCACTCTAGCGGTGCGAGCCCCCCCGCCCTTTAACTAGAAGGCTAGCATGGGGCGGGGGGGAGATAGAGGGAGATGAGGGGGGGGCATTTGAAGTTGGGTTTGAGGGGAAAAGGATTTAGGAAAGAGGACTGGACTCAGGGAGAAGGGAAAGAGGAAAGGGGGTTTGAAACACGGATATGGATGGAAGGTAGGGGAGCTATCGACCTATCAGGATTTTTGAATCCTGTGATAGGTTAAAAGGCTTGATTTAAGGTAAGAACACTATGAGACAGTTTAATATTATATGTATAAACTGGTCTAAGTTAATAGGGGTTTAATAGTCTGGAGATGGGGAAGTTGCTAAGACAGCAAAGAGGAAAGGAAAAATTGACCCGATCAATACATTTTAAAAAGATAGGAGCGCAGCCACTTTAGGGGAGGACAAGGGGAGGTATGAGGGGCCAAGTATATTTAACAGGACTTAGTATGAGGAAGTGGAGACCTGAATGGATGACAGGAAACTGGGATGCTACCCGCATGCCATCAAAGATTGCTGATTTAGGGGGGCAGGTGTGTTGGTTACAACTTAAGTCTAAGCCTTTTTCTGGAACTAATCTAGGAAGACTTGTAATCATAAAAATGGCTCAGGTTTAAAGTTTTGCACAAAGAAACTTGGTTGGATGGGACAAAATGTCTAACAAGTGACAAGCGTGATCTTCTGAGTAAAGGGCATCTTGCTTCATACTGGGCCACTTCACTCACCTTTTTGTAACGAGGAGAAGAATAGATGGAGATGTGGTTCAATGATGACATGAGGTGGGAGGTTAAGAAGCAGGAGAAGAAAGTTCAAGGAGATCTTGAAAAAAAAAACATCCTTGGGAACATTGATAGAAGCTCAGAGACTTGAAGCTGGTTTTCACATGCTTATGTTTCCAGAAAGATGATCCTCTTTTCTGGAATAAAAGTTGAGGACAAGATGTATGCAAGTGTTTGGAGAGTATAAACAGCATGGTGTTAATAGAGGATGCAACCAGAAAGACAAGAGAGAAGCATGAGAAGTTTGACTTGAAACTGTCCAGCCTCAGCTTGTGTAGCGACTGCCATAAGGACATCAATTACAATGATAGAAAATAGGAAGGGTTTTGAGTTACAAGGACTCGTAATTCCTTCCTCTGTCCTGATGATTGGCTGAGTGGGAAGAGTATGAGGCAGGAGAAGCAGAGGAACGACCAGGAAAAAATAGTGTCAACAGTCTAGGGGGAAGTGTAGAAAACAGCTGATTGTATCACCATATGCTTGTCTTCAGATGTTTCTGACATAGGTGGTGGACAGTAAGTTGACAATGAGGGATGGTCGTCAAAGGGAAGACATATGTATAACTCACTTCCATTGTCAGTTTACTATGTGAGAGATAACCTGCATGGAAATGACATTGGGAAGTTAAAGTTTGAATTGTTGTTCTCTGGAGTAATGGTTCTTAACTCCAGTGCTGCTCGTTTTTTTTTCCAATTCTGACAGGTAATTAGTTACATTAGCCTGATGTTCCAGATCCACAAAAAAAACAAAAACAAAAAACGGATTGAAGCTTGGGTTCCTAGTAGAATAGCAAATAAGCAGTACTTATTTTCTGGAGTTGAGACTCAAGAGATTGGAGAGACTGGAGTTGAAAACCACTGCGTTTGAGCCAAAGGACATATAACTCTCAAACCTTTACACCTTAAAGCAATGGTCAAACAAGGTTTTGCAGCCCAGTGATAGTTCACGGCATGATTTAGGGATTCTGAAATATACATATGCTATCATGTTTCCAGCTTTGTAGTTAATGTCCTACAAAATAGTGACGGTTTTAATTGTCTTCTATTAATCAATATCTGGAAGAAGAAGAAGAACTAGTCATAGTTTTGTGTCAAACAGTTTACCACTCTGTGCAGTTATGCAACAAACAGACAGACTGACCAGGGTATGAGGTGTCAGAAAGGTTTATGGGGAGGGATATGAACGTTTCAGGTACTATACAGGGATAAAGAACATGAGACACTAGTCCAGTGCAGCAAAAGGAGAATCAAAGGACTCCAGTGACACCCCTGGAACAGACTGGACCCTAAATCAAATGTAATGCCTTGTAATTGCTCAGCTAGTAGAACATGACGTTGACATTGCCAAAATTAGGGGGATTATTTTCCACTTGGATTGCCCATGATAAAATGATATGCTTTGGATAAAAGCATCCATCCAATGGAGCATGTTAAATTAATTACCAAATCTCCAAGCTTAGGCACGAACTTTCTCCAACTCTTAGCTTACTTCAGGGATGTAAACAAGAGGCAACCATCGGGGTTGGAAGTTGAGGCCAATGCGGAAGTGCCTTAAATTGCAGTTCCATCCAGGCCACTAGGTGGCTGTTCCCAAAAAAGTTCCAGTCTAATGTGAGTCACTGAGAGAATTCTTAAATTTTACCTTTCAAATACAAAGTCTGTAAATTTATTCAACAAGAAGCTGAGTCTCAATTGTAAATTTAGAGTCTGGCATACAATGTGAGGGTGGTTATTTTGAAAATGATTGTTCTGTTAAAAAGATACCGAGGATTAAAAAATTGGCACGTAGAGGGCATGTCTGCCTTGATTAAAAGGTCTGTCAACCTGTCTGCCATTGAGGTCCCACCTCAGCTCCCTGCATGGTCAGTCCCATTTCCCATCATTTGGGTTTTCTGGCTCCAGCAATTGACAAGATGGCATTGAATATTGAGACAAACTTTAGGCCTAATGTTAAAGAGACTGTAGGCTCCTCTGCCCCAATAGTGTCCATCTTTTTGTACAGTCTATGGATGTAAAGGAAAGGTGGACTGAAAAGCATACCTTGCATTCACCACAGGTTCAGAGATTGTTGACCACCTTTACACAGATTTAACAGAAAAAAGGATGTGCTCATGAAAATAAGTCATCACAATGAGGAGGACCAACTCCACTAAGTCTATGGATTGAGTATGAATCCATGTCAGATGTCTGTGCAAGTATGATGAAGCTTGGACTGTAGACGGTATGGTTGCAGAGAAGAAAACACTCAGAGTTGCTGAAACTGAAGGGATAAGGTGTGAGTAATGCCTCTATGTGTAAGATAAGGCTGAGGGAGAGGGATGAGGGTCAACAGTCAGGATTTTGGCAAGGATTGTTCTTTTTCAATGAGACATTTAATCAATGACCTGCATGGAGAGAAGAACTCTAATAAGGAGAAGTGAAGAGTCCTACCTTAAAGCTACAAATTGGATAAGGGAATGAAACATTGGGCAACTACCTCCCAGAACAAGACTTCTTAAACTGTGGCTCTGGAATCAAAATGGGTCATGGGTACGTTCTAGTGGGAATAACTTTTTTCTCTGATGACGGATCCCAGCTTAAACACTTTTGTGAATCCCCGTCCTAGAAGGGGAAAATAGATTTTGAAAACTGAGGCAAGGTCAAACGACAAGCTCTTAAAAACGGTTGGTGGCGTAGCGCTTTAATCTATCAAAATATTGTGTGATTGCAGCCTGAAAAAAAAAGTAAAAATGTGAATAGAAACAACAATGCTCATGCAGAGACAGTTAATGGAGCCAATTTTACGTGTCACGTTTTGAGATATGGATTGAAAATTGTGCCTGGAAAAAAACCAATGGCCAAAGTGGATGATCGGGACTTGGTTTAAAGCTTTTTAAGAGCACTCAACACTCAGAGGTTTAAAAGCATCTTCAAAGTCCTCACATCTCCAGTGCATCTGCGTCTACTTTACTTTTCCACAGGAGTTTAAGATCTGTGATGCTGTCTGAACACAAACAGCTTGCACACATCTTTTGAAAAGTAATGCAGGAAGTGTTGTTTCATAGAACCGACATATTGAAATGAACGCATCTGGTAAATAAAAATGCACAACTTCCCCAGGTGGTTGGTTTGGGAAAGTCATTAGCAGAATCAATTAACATTTAAGGTATCAGAGAAGTGTTTGATTTGGGTTGGGTATGGATATAGTAGTGATGTAATAAGTGGGAGTCAGGCTGTGTTCACACTATTCTGCCTGTTTGAAACTGCCAGTGCTTTTCTGAGTGAATGCTAACGGACAAGACTGATGAGCGGTGTTGGCTTAAATAATGTTACCATGCCAAGATTATTTTTTTGCCTGAGCACATGGCTTCCTATAGTTGAAATAAGATGTTTAGAGAAATGTATATGAGGCCAGCCACATTTTCTAGATGTGTAGAAAGTCCTGGTTGAAAAGTTGATAGGATGGAAGTAGTTGCTGTGAAGTACCAGAAACTCCGATTATGGAGAGTCAGTATGAAAACACACTGGCCAAATATCTGGTAGGTGTTTGAGAGCTGTGCCTAAGTTCTATCTGCTGCTGTCATTAGCAACACTGTGTGTGTGTGTGTGTGTCATGTGGCACTTTTTCACATTAACAGCACAAAATGCAATGTTTTTTTTTTCTGCATAAAAAGCAAATAGTGTGAACACACATCTAAGATTTGAGTCATCCATGGGGTAATTAACTAGGGTTGGGGTTGGGTCTTGGGGTGTTAGTGGGGTAATTTGACTACCCCAAAGCCACAGTGGTAAAGCAGGAGGAAGGGGTAGCACAGTTCTGACCCTACTCCTAGGGACAAAGGGGCTCTCTCTCTCTTATTGTCTTAAAGCGGAAATCATCCCAACAACAGAATTCACCTGTTATCTCTCTTACCCTGGACAATGTTGTCGGTGATGTTAGGTCATTTTTGTCAAGATTTCAAGTCTCTCCCAAGCTATGTTTAACCAAGAGACCCAGCACTCCAGTTTGTCACCGTGTAGATAAGTATTTCACAGTTCGGCGTTATTTGCGATGAATAAGAAAATGTAAAAGTTCTACATAGTGATCCAGGGCTGAATATAAATGCATGAATACATTATGATTTGATAGTTCTTGCATGAAATTTGTACTATTATCCAAACCAATAAGTTCAAACAAGAGACTGGACGATTGTAAATTGGCAAATCTTGGCCTGATTGGAGCACCACTGCCTGTCTTACCCTTACTTTTGTAACCCTACATTTACTTTTTTTTATGAATGTCCCATCTAATAAGTCAAAAATTGCTAAAAACAGTCATAAAAGCCATAAACATAGTTATAAATTAAATTTTATTCAGTGGTAAAAATTCAGTCTGTGTATTTAAGTTCCATGAAGTCTCCCGCTCTCCATCAGCGGAGCAAATGTCCAGAAAAAAAACCAAACGTTTCCAAATAATATCACAATGTCAAGTCCTGGCTTTCAGGGTTCTGGTTTTCTGCAAAGCTGCAGATGGTCACTACTTTTCTAAATTTTTAAACCGTGTCTATCAAGGTAAAATTTACTATGACTTCATGCTACTTTATGGCAAAGTCGTTTTTTTCACATTAATACAGTTACAAAAATTCATACTTGGGAGCTATTTGAAGCAACAGTCTTTTCCATGTGGCCACTGTAAGCCCTTCCACTGGAGCCGGTGGGGGATAAAGTGCCTTGACAAAGGGCACCGTCATAGTAGTTTAAATTAGAGTTCTTAGAGTGGGGCGAGTTTGTTGAATGTGAATGTTGTCTGAATTGTGCTAGCGCAGGAGAGTAATGTGGATTCTGTTTAAGGGTTGGTGTCCCCTTAAACAATATGTATATGCTTTCATCATTATTTTAGCAGTTCACAGCACGTTATAGTGTCTGTTGGGAATCAGAAGAATTTTGTGTTTGTTGACCATGTATTGTTTTGTTCTATTCAATATATATTTATTCAATATTGTTGTAATATTAAGTTCTTTAAACAGAATGAATTTGTCAAATTGGACCAATATGCATGAACCACGTGCTGTTGAAATTAACATCATTCTGTACGTAGTTCATTAGGCAGCGCTATGTGGTTCAAATTCATCTGTTTCCAGTCTGCGCTATGACTGGACAAATCAGTGATATGTGAATATTTTTTTCTTTGCTACATTTCATCGTTTGTTTCTATTTTGATTTTATTATTTCATCAAGAAAAAGTCTATAGAATTACATTGCCTTAAATACCAAGCAAAGTCTGTTATTGAAGCTGGCTAGCTCTCTGGCTGGATAAACCGTGTTCTAGTTTTTATTGGTGCTCTGCTGTTAGTTTTATACTAGTCTAGACCTGCATTTATAAAGCTTTTGAGAATAGGAGTGAAGCATAAAAATTCAGCTATACTTAGTGAACAATTTACAAGTGAAATTTTAATCATAAAATCATTGACAGGTGAGTTTTTATTGTAAATGTAATACGCTTGACTGGTTGATACGAAAATGAATAGGTATGTTGACTTTGTCTGGTGATCCAAATATACCTGGGTTATATGGAGATTTATTCAAAGGGTTACAAGTATCTACCTTTCTCTCTGCTTCAAAAATTAATACCTGAAAAAAAAAACAATTCATGTTTATACGGTGGATTTTCCTATGAAATAGTGATAATTACAGATTATTCTTAATAGCCTCAATAGACTCCTAATAGGCTCAAGACCGCAACAGTTTATCAGCTGAGCATATTTATGATTACTTAAAGGGCAACATTTTTTTCCTTCCAAAAAAAAAGAAAAGAGGATATAGTAGTTTGAAATTAAAAACGTTCAGTTTTTATGATAATGTGATCAGCCCTTGCGTGCCTATATGTAGCTTGTGTTTTTTTTCTCCCTGAACTACTGCAAAATAAATAAATAAATGAAAATACATAAAACGTTAAAATTTAAATGGAAGCCACAGAGATGGCTGCCAAATAACCCTGACATTAACCTTGTCCGAAATCCCTCGATTGACCAGTGTGTTTTTTGATTCCCAGAGGAAACGAATATTTCTCAGGATATGAAACAAAAGATTCACTGGAACTCTGATAATGTAGTGTTCATGCAGGAGTGCATGGAGGCTGTCTTTTACCATGGCCACCAAACTAGTTTGATCAATTACCTGTCTCTCATTATGGGCCGTAGTGGTCTTAACTTAGACTCACATTGACCAGAAAAACTTTACCAAGGCAGGGCGTCCGGGTGGACGCGGGGATTGCCGGTTCGAATCCCCGTGTTACCTCCGGCTTGGTCGGGCATCCCTACAGACACAACTGGCCGTGTCTGCTGCTGGGAAGCCGGATCTGGGTACGTGTCCTGGTCGCTGCACTAGCGCCTCCTGTGGTCGGTCGGGGCGCCTGTTCAGGGGGGAGGGGGAACTGGGGGGAATAGCGTGATCCTCCCACATGCTACGTCCCCCTGGTGAAACTCCTCACTGTCAGGTGAAAAGAAGCGGATGGTGACTCCACATTATCGGAGGAGGCATGTGGTAGTCTGCAGCCCTCCCCGGGTCAGCAGAGAGGGTGGAGCAGCGACCGGGACGGCTCAGAAGAGTGGGGTAACTGGCCAGATACAATTGTGGGAGAAAGGGGGGAATAGTCCAAAAAACTTTACCAAGACAAAAAAATGAAAGGAAAACGTTTTTCTTTTTTTTGTACGAGTGTCAATCTGTTGTTTGCTTTACCAGGCCTGTGCGTCATGTTTTGTGGTAGGAAGAACAGCGCAGGACTTACATTGTTGCTGTTCTTCTTTGGGATCAATAAGTGCTAACAGATGAACGCCTACAGACTAAAATCCAAACTGCCAAGGTTTTCGATGGTCCCTGCCTGGTGTCGAATAAGCATTCCTGTTTAACAGAGCTATATGAATATTGGCCCTGGTCCATACGACCTGGCTGACTTTGTGTAGGGAAATGGCCGGAGCATCAAGGAAATTTGCTTCTATAAATGCCTCGAATTTAGAAAGGATATCTTTGGCTAATGTGGATGTGAGGCTCTCTGTGTGTTCTCTCGTACTGCTAAAAACAAAAAAAAAGAAAGAAAGAAAACAAAAAACAAAAAAAAAGGATGCAGTTATATTTTGTATTATGGTTCAATGTTTTTGTAGCACAATCCATTCGAAAAGAATTTGACAGTTCTCCAAGGGAAGTCTGGTGAGATGACGCAAAATGAGCATAATTATCACTGTATGTCATGTTAACTTTGTACAGACACTATTTGAATATAACAGCTATGTAATATTTTAAAATGCGTTGTACGTCACGAATCCTTCAGTCTTTGGAGAGATTGTCCATGGTGTGTAAAACTTTGAGCTCATCACCATGATGGTACGTGATGTTATCGCCGTGCATCCCAAACAGGGGGCTTTTACTTTCATTTGTTTACATCTTACAGACCACTTGAATGTCCAGTTTAAACATCTACTATTAAAAAAGCCAAATCAAGCAAAAAAAAGGAAAAAAATGATGTTATCATTATTATTACTATCAAAAGAGCAAAACAGTGTCGCATTAGTGGTTGTTGCTGTGCGGAAGACTGTGTGGTGTGTACCTTTGTATTAGTCGTGGTCTGCATTTTGCTCACTACCAGAGTCATGTGATGGAACAGTTCACACGTTCACATTAATGGCATCTTGAGTCGTTTTCCCCACGGATGGTGTAGAGGTTAACACGGTCCCCCTCTGTCATTCTCTCATCGGCCTATTTAGTACACCTTTGGTGAAGGCTGACAAGGACTTTTTCCTCTGTGTGATTCCCCCCCCCCCCCCAGTGTTCACCCCAGCTCAGTGTGGGTGTAATGGCCTCTCTCCTTTTGAAGAGGGGAAAAAAGAAAGAAAGAAAAAGGAGCATGTTTTTAAAGGAGAAATAATCAGTCCTTCTGGGACCACGTCAGCGAAAGCACTTTGAGCAAAGGGTTTACCAGCTCTCCAGCTGAGGCTCTTTTACAGCGTGAAAGAGCTTCAGCTGGCACCTGTAAGGACGTGGCACCTGTAAAAGCAGATGTTCAAATCCTCAGAATAGACAGCAAAACGACTGGGCTTAACCCCTGACAGGATAGAGCCATGTTATTGCGGTGGTTTAAATATGCAAAAGAAGATGGCTCCCAGAACTGCTTCTGCAGCTTGGGAAGGAAAACCACCTCCTGTAGAAGCTCTGCCTATTAGAGTACGGACCACAAATTCACACAGGTGAAGCGACGTACAAATTAATAACCGATAAACCCTCTGGAATAGTTGAGGATTTCACTTTGGCATGATACAATCCTGCCTGCATCGCTACCTTGTCTTCGGTTTCTCCTTGCAGCTTTAGTGTGTTGTGTCCTTGCAGAAGATGCTGGACACCCACTCGCCGGTCACTGTCAGACACACCAGAGCAGAGAGGATAACAATGATGAGAACAAGAGAACGGCCTTCTCCGTTCCCTCTCTTTTTGTCGCTTCAGAGGATACCGCAGTCAAAGTAAACCCCAACCGCTCGAAGGTCTGGTTCTGAGCGAGACGGGTCACTTGTGTTTACTTTGCTTGTGACCGAGGACAAAAAGAACAAGCTGCCCTGTGACAGCATGCAGTTTTATATGACTTCATGTACTGCTGAACAAGAGAAAAGAGGCAGTGGTGGGTATCAGGGCTGCAATAAAACACGAGACAATATATCATAATAATAACCTTTATTTGCTGCATATTCTCAAACACATTTTACAAAGTGATTCACAGCTTCGCTCAAACAATCACTGAATAAAAGGAAGAAATCACAACGAATGAGATGAAACACAAAAATAAAGACAGGAAAGCAGAAGTATATGAATAACAATGAAAACTAGATCTCTGTGAAACAGCTTGTTCAGCAAAGGGGCTTTGTAATAAGGAATTTTAAAGATGACAGTAACATCTACAAGCGTTCGGCTGCGTAGTATTTTGGATTTGTGCACCTCTGTGTAGCACAGGTTGCATCGTTCTGACAAGCCAAGCTGCAGACTGCGTAACTTGGCAGAGCCGTTTCCATCACATGTCTCTGGCTATACGACATGAACCTCCTCGTTTCTGTCCTGCAGATGACTGAACCACCATGCTAGCTGGCTTGTTGTTGATGCTCAGCGCATTTTTGCTGAAGCTTGAATTTTGGATTGTGTATTTTTTCCTCTGCATATGAAATGATTAAGCAGAAATAAACGGCACCAAAATAACTGAGCAATTGCCTCGTCTTGTTTTGAGTTGAGTTGTTGAATCCTTGAAATAACCGTCATTCATATTTTAGTAAATGTAATGTGTTTTAAGGTATGGAAATGCCATACCTTGTTCATATATACCACTTTAAACCTATCCAGAAAGAGTGGAGGGAAAAGAGGTGTTTGTAAAACCCAGAACTGAGCTCTACGTCAAGCTCTCAAAATTGCTGTTACTGAGACGTCATGCTTAAAATTCAGAGACATTCGTGGGATGATTTTGACACTAAACATATTTTATTAACACGAACTGTTATTCTTTAATGGACAGTACAAGCCAGTTTCATGCCATTAGCAATCATCAGCTGCGTTGGCGGCTGGTGATGCCTGATGTTAGCCCGGGTACATGAAGCTCGTTAACCCCTCAGGCAGTTCTTATAGGAGAAGGCAAACTCTGATTTAAAACCTCCGCCGCCTTGCGGGTATACTCGTCTACGGGAAAGGCTTCAGGAAGAAACCCTGAGGAAAACTCTGCATCCGTCTCCATTTCCAGGCGTCTCGCTAGTCTTGCCTCTGGTAGCAGGTGGTCTCGGACGAGAGAGTGGGGTTGATGATGCGCAAACTCTTCCTCACTTTAATCATCATGCAAGTCATCAGTCATCCATCACAGGATGACTTGATGGTCCTCGTCGCTGCGACGGACGAATTATACACACACACACACACACACACACACACACACACACACACACACACACACACACTAGTGCGGGAAGGGGGCTGCAGCTCCTCCTAGTGGTGGGTGCAGCCCCCACCCCACCCCAATAGTGGCAGGTGGCTGTGTAACGTCTTAGATCCAACAGTATGCCTAACTTTTCCTAACGTTCAAATGCAAAATAAATAAACAAACAAACATAGTGTAACGTGCATGGAGAAGTAGCCCTTGGCTAACGGGTCGAACCCTTTAGTCGAGCGGTTGGCGCTCTCTCCCGGGATACGGGTTCGCGTCCCGGCTGTGGCGGTTCCCGCGGCTGCCCCCCGAATTCGCTACATTGGTGTCAGAAGTGGGATGCGCGCGGACGCTCTTCCCGAAAGAGGGGAGTAGTGTAAGGTGCTTGGCGAAGTCGGATCCTTTAGTCGAGCGGTCGGCGATGTCTCCCGCGGTGCGGGACATACGGCTTCGCGTCCCGGCTGCGGCAGTTTCTGTGGTTGCCTCCCCGAATTCGCTACAACACCTTTATCTTAAACAGTGGGCGGGGCTGCGTGGAATGTACATTTTTAATAATAAAGTGAGTAAACTCTCCATTCCAAATCTGCTACACACGCGCCTTGCAAACAAAAAATGACGTCATACTGTAGTGACCGGGGGAAGTGGTCGCGCTGACTTCCTGCGCTTGGCAATGGCTGATGGTTTAGTTGGCAACCCCTCACTTAAAACATCTTCCCGCACGCTTGTGTGTGTGTGTGTGTGTGTGTGTGTGTGTGTGTGTGTGTGTGTGTGTGTGTGTGTGTGTGTGTGTGCAAATTATAAGTCCATCTTTGAACAGCTGACAACAGAAAATGTAAATCAGTGTGTTTTTCCATCAGCTAGTGTTATGTGAATGAAGAACTTTTCTGTAGACAGGATGCAATAACCACATCATCAAAAATAAAATAATATATGTATATATATTTAAATATTGACAATGGTTGTTTAGCAACAATAGTTAGTATTTCAGTAAGCAACACAGCTAATGAAGAGCTTTCAAAACTTAACAATACTTGCCACAAGAGGAGTTATCGTTTATGTCTGCTATACCCGTCTTGATCCATATTCTCTATAATTGAAAATAATTAAGTGCAATTGGTCTTTAAATGATGGCTGAAGCAAGTGCTTTTCACTTTATCCCTTAAACCATCATTTATACTAAAGTCAGTGTGTATCTCCTTCAACACGTCTTCTCTTTATCGAGCAAGTGCAAGCATCTTTGCATTATTTAAAATCTCTTAATCAGAATTTGGCAGTTCTACTCACCCTTCCTATTCTCAGTTTAAAAAGCTCACATGGAAACATAACGTGTTTCCTTATGCGTGTGATAACAGAGATATATTTTTCACTTCTGGAAATAGAGGTTGGTCAGCAGACGATGAAAATGATCACAAGACTCATGATGTAGTGTTTATGGTGGCGTAAGTAACTGTTTTATACCCCTGCAAAATCATTTCAGATGTGTTATGAGTATTCAGGGTGTGAAACCCAAACGGAAAAACAAAAAACAGATTCCTTTCTTCATGGATAATGACGCTGGAAAGAATCTTGACAATCACATCATTTGATGAAATACATATTCAGATATAGATGAAGAGGAACAATACAATACAGACTGGTACTGCTAATGCATTAGCTCGTTGTTTGAATTATTATTTTTTTCCTTTTGGATTTTCCCCTTATTTCTCCCCAATTTACTTTGGCAAGTTACCCCACTCTTCCGAGCCGTCCCGGTCGCTGCTCCACCCCCTCTGCCGATCCGGGGAGGGCTGCAGACTACCACATGTCTCCTCCGATACATGTGGAGTCGCCAGCCGCTTCTTTTCACCTGACAGTGAGGAGTTTCACCAAGGGGACGTAGCGCGTGGGAGGATCACACTATTCTCCCCAGTTCCCCCTCCTCCCCCCTGAACAGGCGCCCCAAGATCCCTGTGTTGGACTTTTTGAATTTTTAGCCAATTGGTTCATCGCCCTGTGATGGACTGGGGGCCTGTCCAGGGTGTCTCCCTGTCTGCCGCCCAGTGACTGCTGGGATAGGCTCCAGCATCCCGCGACCCTGAGAGCAGGATAAGGGGTTTGGATAATGGATGGATGGATGGATAATTGGTTCATTACAGCGGGGGCGGGGGGGGGGTCAAGGTTCAGGTGCAAGAAAGAGCTGAAGTTAAATAACCAAACGTTTACATATGGCAGCGTGTTTATTAAACCCGTTAATGTGTCCAGTTTTGGAGCTGCTGGTCCTGGGGAATGGTACTGGTGGTAAGAGGATGAAGGTCAAGGCTATTACTGGGACTGAAACATAGATGCCCTTTGAGAAAAGGAGGCAGTTTCACTCACAGCCTTTCTGAGGCCTTCGGGCATTTCTACCCATTAGCACAGTAGCGGTTATTGTTGAAAGCTCCTTGGTGAATGCCATGCAGTGTTTCTCATGTCAATGTTTTTTTTTTAATTTTAAGGTATGGAGGACGGGGCTAATTTAATTAAAGTACCTTCTGGCCAAGGAGAGGTTTTTTTGGGGCGGGTTGACATTTTCCTCACAGTAGGACTAATATCCTGGCTGTTTTGAACTGACGTAACTAAATAAATGTGAAGCACAACTATGATAACTACACATGCATTTATTCTCATGTGACATTTTACATTTCATGTGTCTGGGCTGAAGCAGCAGCACAGAAGTGATGTGGTACATGTAGTACTTAACTTTAGATTAGGTCCCAGTTAAGAAAACATCCCCTCCATAATTTCAAAATACCGATTTTGTAGGAGAAGAAAGGTTGTGGTTAACAAGCAGAAATGGCAGCTTGTGGAAAGCCTTCCTTTACCAGCAGGTACCACAATGACATCAACAAAAGCTAACATGCTCCTCGTTGAACCATGCAGTTTTCCCTCCCTATCATGGACTGGCCTTACTCCCCTTCCACCTGGTCTCTTGCACACACAGTATGCCTACCTTCCTTCTCTCCATCATATCCGCCAGCTCTCCCTCTTTACCAGTCATAGTGCCAACTTTCAAAGTTGTGACTCTCACCTCCACACTCCTACCCTTCCTCCTCTCTCGCTGCCTTTGGACATGCCTTCCCCTTCTCCTCCTCCTACGCCCAACCGTAGCATAGTTTCCACCGGCACCCTGCTGGTTAACAGTACCGGCAGCGGTCACTGTCAACCCAGGCCTCGACCGATCCGGTATGGAAATCGTATTTATGATCCGCATATTTGATTTGGCAAAGATTTTATGCCAGATGCCCTTCCTGATGCAACCCTCCCCATTTATCTGGGCTTGGGGCCGGCACTAAGAATGCACTGGCTTGTGCATCCTCAGTGGCTCTCTCTCTCTCTCTCTCTCTCTCTCTCTCTCTCTCTCTCTCTCTCTCTCTCTCTCTCTCTCTCTCTCTCTCTCTCTCTCGCTACATATATATATATATATATATATATATATATATATATATATAAGCCTTCCTTAGGCCTTCCTTAGGTTTGTTCTCGTTCATTCCACTTATTATAATTGGACAGATCAGATGGGCTGAGGAGAAGATTTGCTGGCACACATATATCCTGAGGACGGTTTCCTTTCCAGGCGGTGAAATTCAGTCCTGTGAAGATCCCACTTCATTAAGCCAATCAAAAATTAATCCATAGGAATGAGACTCAAGTTAATGGTGATGGGCACAGGAGAGGACACACACAAACACACAAACACACACAAACACACACACACACACACACACACACACACACACACACACACGTATACAAGGAAGAAGGACATTCATTTCCATCACAAGTGCAAACACTTGTGATGGAAACGAACACCTGTCCTATTGTCAGTTATTACTGTTGATTGTGTCAGCATTGCCTGATCATCTCATGATGGCGTATTTGATGTATTGTTGTTAATGAGGTTAGTGGTTGGGGGGCAAACTATCCTTCAAGTAAAAAAACCTGGGTCTCAACGCCTCCCGTCAGCAAGCATTTGCCCTGTTAAACACAGCCACAACGACTGGTGTTTCCATGAAACCAGCTGCTCTGATTGCACTGTCCCCATGTTGTCCCCATGTTGTCCCCATGTTGTCCTGACGTGGTGAGTCAGTAGGATTCCGAGGACGGAGCCATTACATTCACTAGTCAATCAGTTCCAGATTATATCACTGAGATGGCATCTGAATTGTTTTACAAACAAATTCTGCATGCAGCACATTACAAGCAACTCAACTCCTTTCAAAGACAGCAAGCCTATGGACACAGTGTTTTATATGACAAATGTACTCATCAGACGTTCAGATGTAACCTCGTTATGTGTTAGAAAGGGAACGTTACTAAGATTTTTAAAAGCCTTCCTGTCCCATGTGTGCTAAATGCTGTAGTATATAACCTTTATTTGGTGGTTGATAGTAAAGCGTTTCATAACATGTTACCTTATATCAGCCCAAGAAGAAATTCAATTATGGCTTTTTTATTATTATTTTTTTACACCACAGTTTAGGCCGGTGTTCTGAGGTCTAATATGAAATGTTAAAACTCGTTTCTGTACCAGTAGGCAACCGCATGTAAAATGATGTCGAAAATAAATCATAAATCACAGATTTGTGGTGTGATAGAGAAGATTATAGCACAACTATGTGGTTGAATGCATAATACTCAGCACCGAGGGCTTGAATAGCCCAGTCAAAAGGAAAAGGTCTATAGTGCATACCTGAAGAAACTCAGCGCAGATATGAAGTACTTACACCTCTTAGATAATGAATATAAGAAACTTAAGAGAGAGAGAGCGGTTTGGGACGTCCGGGTTGCGTAGCGGTCTATTCCGTTGCCTACCAACACGGGGATCTCTAGTTCGAATACCCGTGTTACCTCTGAGTTGGTCGGGCGTCTCTACAGACACAATTGACCGCGTCTGCGGGAAGGGAAGCCGGATGTGGGTATGTGTCCTGGTGGCTGCACTAGCGCCTCCTCTGGTCGGTCGGGGCGTCTGTTCAGGGGGAACTGGGGGGGAATAGCGTGATCTTTCCACGTGCTACGCCCCCCTGGTGAAACTCCTCACTGTCAGGTGAAACGAAGCGGCTGGTGACTCCACATGTATGGGAGGAGGCATGTGGTAGTCTGCAGCCCTCCCCGGATCAGCAGAGGGGGTGGAGCAGCTACCGGGACAGCTCGGAAGAGTGGGGTAATTGGCCGGATAGAAAAGAGAGAGTGGTTTGGTCAGGTGTTTGCATCCTCCTTTAATACCAGTGCAAGAGGAACTGCAATCCTTATAAATAGGAACCTCGCTTTTATCGTTGCTAGGAAGATACTTGACCCCATGGACAGGCTTGTGTTTGTGCTGGGGCTTAAGTACCTGCATGCTAGTCACTTCTGAACATCTATGCTCCCAACTTCGATGACCCTGTATTTTTCCAAAAGATTTTCCTCCATATTGCTCAGCGTTTCTCAAAGTGTGTGGCGCCCGCCCCCCCCCCCCTGCGGGGGCACGGGGGTGGGGTGACCGGGGAGGAATGTAGTGCGGAACTACTGTTTTGACGTCGGAATCTTTTTCACGGCGGAACAATCCATTCAGGTTCGGAGAATGGAGAGACATTTGACAGGAAAGAAAAGAAAGACCGGCGATGCTTCCGAGACAAACAAGACAAAGCGCTTAGCTGACAGTAATCAACCAAAAACACGAGAACCACCAAGACAGTCATTTTTTGGATTTTCAAAGTTTAATAACTTTGTGGGGGGGGGGATACAGACCCGCCGCTCCCTGAATACGACAACGTTGTATCATAAGAAGGCACTGACACCAGTATAGGGGCCAGACATGATATTACAGCCTGTCATGAGAATGATGTATGCAGGAAATGAGAAACTTGTTGGAGCCCTAGTTAAAGTGTGCTGGAGCAACACACCACATTAATACCGGGGCACATTAATTCCAACATGGAGGAGGAGGGGGGGTCAAGGAATAGCAGAATTCCCTGCAGGGATCAGTAGTTACTTTACATTCACATTTCACCATGTGCCATGCACATTGGGTAAATTGAAGACTCAATCTCCCTACGGCAGCGTTTCTCAAAGGGTGTGGCGCCCCAACCCCACCCCCCAGGGGGCACAGAGGCATGATGGGGGGGGGGGTAGTGCGGTTCTACTGTTTTGACGTCGGAATCTTTTTCACTGCGGAACAACCAACAAAACGTGCTTTCATGAGACAGGGAGTCTGTAGGTTTACAGAATGGAGAGACATTTGACAGGGACGAAAAGAAAGACGGGCGATGCTTCCGAGACGAACAAGACAAAGAGCTGAGCTGATAGTAATCAATCAAAAAACCAAGGTAAGAACATTTGACGAAGCTCTTGGGTTCACAGTGAATGTGTTGGGAGACGAGGAGAGACCAGCAATGTGTGTTCTATGTCTGAAAACTCTGGCAGCTGGCAGTATGAGACCAAACAAATTAAGAAGACACTGAGAGACATTACACCCCAGTCACATCAATAAGCCAATAAGTTCCTTCAGAGAAGACTTGGTGCCTACCGTCAGCAGTAACACTGCTTTGTAAAAGCTGCACCAAGCTGCACAACAAAGCACTAATGGCATCATACAGAGTCGCATACAGAACTGCCCAGTGCAAAAAAACACACACAACAGCAGAGGAGCTCATACTTCCTGCAGCTTTAGATATGGTGTCAACTATGTTTGATGAGACCAGCGCCGCAAAATGGAAGGCTGTCCTTCTGTCCAATGACACAGTTGCAAGACAGAGCTATATGCGGCATTTCAAATGACCTTGAAGAACTACTCATAAAAAAAACCTGAAAGACAAACGTCATGCAGTACAGGTTGTGATGCACTAAACTAAAAGGCAACTAATTGTAGGCTGAGACAAAAAGATGAGTTTTGAGTTTGGATCTAAAGGACTCTTAACAGACTGATTGTCTGATGGCAGCAGGCAGGTTATTCCACAAGAGCGGGGCCCGATAGGAAAAGGCCCTGCAGCAGCTGACTTCTTTTAACTGTGGGTACACACAGGAGCCCTCTATTTTGTTTTTGTTTCCCCCCTTTTTTCTCCCCAATTGTATCCAGCCAACTACCCAACTCTGCTCCATCCCCTCTGCTGATCCGGGGAGGGCTGCAGACTACCACATGCCTTCTCAGATACATGTGGAGTCGCCAGCTGCTTCTTTTCACCTGACAGTGAGGAGTTTCGCCAGGGGGACGTAGCACGTGGGAGGATCACGCTATTCCCCCCCAGTCCCCCCGAACAAGCGCCCCGACCATTGGAGGCGCTAGTGCAGCGACCAGGACACATACCCACATCCGGCTTCCCACCCGCAGACACAGCCAGTTGTGTCTGTAGGGACGCCCGACCAAGCCGGAGGTAACACGGGGATTCGAACCGCCGATCGCCGTGTTGGTAGGCAACGGCATAGACTGCCACGCTACTCGGACGCCCCGTGGAGCTCTGTATTTTGAGAGTGAAGAGCTCGAGATGGAATGTACGGTTTAACGAAATCAGACAGGTAAGATGGGGCAAGCCCGTTTAGGATTTTATAATTTCAATAATAATAGATAATTTAGGATTTTTATATTTGGCGGCACGGTGGTTAGCGCTGTCGCCTCACAGCAAGAAAGTCCTGGGTTCGAACCTCGGGGTTGTCCAACCTTAGGGGTCATTCCAGGTCGTCCTCTTTGTGGAGGCTGCATGTTCTCCCCGTGTCTGTGGTAGGTTTTCTCCGGGTGCCCCTGTTTCCCCCATCATCAAAAAAGACATGGTAGGGTTATTACTCCTGTCTGTGCCCTTGACCGAGGTATGGCAAGACGAACTGGATTTGGTCCCCGGGTGCTGCATGGCGGTTGTCCACTTCTCCTAGCTACACAGCTAAAATGGGTTAAATGCAGAGCGTAATTTCCCAACAGGGATCAATAAAGTAGCTCAGAAAAAAATATCTAAAAAAATAAATTACATTAGATTTTAAAAAAGTCTGCAGAAGAACCTCAAAGTCTGATCTAACATGGGTAGGAAGCCAATGAAGGGGGCAAGACTTGGCATAATCTGATCAAATTTCCTAGATGTAGTTAGGATTCTAGCTGCAGCTTAGAAACCCGAGGGTAAAGTAGACTGTCCAGGCAAACACATCAGGGAAAACCCTGATTTGATGTTTGAGGAAAACCTATGTGAATGCCCAAAACTCATCTCAAACACAGCATACTCCCCAGTAATCTTAACCAATGATTAAATGTAAAACAATAAATGGGAGATAGGATCATAACACACTTATGCAAATTGGTTATACGAGTAACTTTGTACTTTGTAAAGGGTAGCATGGCTATAAAAAGAGAAAAGCTAGTGCGCTGGAGAAAGCACAACTGCACAACGCGTTTGATGTGATTATCAAAACAGAGGTTAGTATCGAGTATTAGCCCAAAATTCCTAGCAGCAGCCTGCCTAATGACCAAGGCCGTCATATTGACTGTTTTGGCCCAATAAGTTTATTTAGCAGTTGAAGAGAATTTACATGGGTGACGACAACATTGTCTAGAGTTATATGAATGTGATACCTGTAGTAATTTAGAGACGGTAGTGCCTTTTATTTTATTTATTAAGGCAGGGGTCCCCAATAGGCGGCCCGCGGGCCACGTCCGGCCCGTGACGGGTTGATTTATGGTCCGTGAGAATTTTTGGAGAAATGCCAGAAGGAAGATTTTTTTTTTATTTCCCTACCAAAAAAAAAAATTCTTAGTAAAAGTAAGACTGGTAATATATCGAAAAATAGATGAAAAATCTCTGTTTAAATTATAATACCTGCAACGTATCGACACCAAAACAAACTAACGAACAACATGCTGCTGGAGGTTGAGTGGCCCGTGGTTTTAAAAGTGGCCCTAAAAGTGGCCTGCTATGAAAAGTAATTGGGGACCCCTGTATTAAGGTATATGATCCGGTGTGGGAAGATGGCGGTGCAAACTCACGTTTGCAGCGGCCTCGACCAGTACCGATGTGGGAGGATGGTTTGCTTGCAATGGTCTCACCCAGTGCCGTCCATGCAGTGTCTTTGTCCATGTCTGCATCTGGGTTTGTGTCGTCATCTGATGGCTGGGAGAGCTGGCGCTGGATTGGGTGGGGGAGCTTGGTCTGCTGCGGGCCCCGGGACCACGGCCCTGCCCAGAGCCGTGCCCGCAGAGGAAACATCGAGGGAGATCAGACAGGACGTGGAAGTGGGGTAGGCTAAGCTAACTGTTAACCCATGCAGACCGGCAATTCCGATAACACCGAGGGCAGTCTGGCAGCGGCCTCACGTAGCACTGACTGTGTGGAGTGCAGGGAGGGCTGCCGGATCTACCATATGGGCAACCAAGGCACATGCCCAGGGGCCCCTGAGCGCAAAAGGGCCCTCCGCGATGGGAGACAAAAAAAAGAAAAAGGTATGCATTCATTCATGTCGAGATCCACAGAAATGACACAAAACTTGACCCATTCTCTTTGTCTTGATAATTATCTAATCAGAATGAAATAAACATTGTTTCCAAGAAAATTAAGTCTCATGACTGATTGCTTTATTGGTGAGATGGCTAGACAAGTAGTGACTGGTGAGCAAGCGGTAATGCTAATGTTCAAGCTGGGTGGGCATAGAGAGCAGGGGGCTTACACTGCACAGATTCAAGATCAGTTTTTCTCAAGCCAAGTCGAGGTTAAAAACAGTGGAATTATTTTTTACTTGACCCGGTATCAGTTAGGTTGTATCAGTGAGAAGTGCCTCTGCAAAACTTGCCAAGCAGTAGAAAATGGACGGCGTTAACCAAAAGCCCAGCGGAGCTGTCAAAAGAAAGAAAAGAATAGGAAGTGAAAGAAGCGGACACAATTTTTTTTAAAATTGTCCCAATAATAAGTCGCTTTTTCAAAAAAGCTAAAAGTGAAGAAGAGGGCATTCCGGCGGTGGATGTGGAACTAGCTAGCAGTAGCACAGGCCTGGAAGCATCTACCAACGGTTGCAATGATGTACAGTTGGCTTTTGAGGACTTCATCAGAGTTTGCAAAGAAAAGTCAAGAATGAAGAACTTCTAACCATTTGGTTATGCTGTCTGTGCATTGAGCAGTATCTGCCGTGAATGTGTGTTGCTGTATATTTGGTGTATGAGTTCATTTGATATGCTGTTTGTATAACGTGTATTGCATCACTATGGTGTGATGCTGCTATATTGTGTTAGAGTTGGTTTTTCAAGTTCATTATACATTGGCTTTTGCAGTTCTGTGTGAAGTTGCCTAGCTCACTTAGTGAGCCTTACTCTGAAACCTTCATTCATCTGCGCTGTGTGCTTACCTTAGGATGGCATTGTTGTAAGCCTATTCCTAGTCAGTCACATTGTTATGTATGAGTAATAACTGGTGTACTGTCTGCACGGATGGTTTTCAGTGAACACAAATATTGCCATAGTCTTGAGTCATACACTGCCTTTGGATGATTTAATCTGTTGTTTCCTTGTCTTTTGATTTGTGAGTGAAATGGCAGTACTTGGTCTGTTGAGCTGAACAGGCATACCGGCTCAGCTAGACTGGTTATTCAGCCTTGGACCAATAGGTGTGGTAGATTTCACATGCCAGCTTGACTGGAAGTTCAAAATAATTAAAGATGGGGTGTAATGGCTGCGGTGGGTGGTGTGGGATGGACGTGGTTTGTGTGTGGGAGACGTGGGGGGGGTATGAATTTCAGTGCCCAGGGGCCCCTGGGGGTAGTAAATCCAGCCTTGGCAGGGAGGCGTGTCGAGGGTATCTGGCTGGGAGAGCTCGCATTGGATCGCTTGGGAGAGCCTGGTCTGCTGCGTCCGGTGGGCCCAGGGATCACGGCCCTGCCCGGAGCTGTGACCGAAGAGCAAATACCGAGGGCGGTCTGACAGGACGCGGAAACGGGGCAAGCTAAGCTAAGTGCTAGGCCATGCAGACCGGCAGACATGACAATCATCCTGGCTGACGTTGTTCGCTCTCTTGGACAGTGATCCCCCCCCCCCCCCAGATATGTTGGATATATTTGTTTTTGTAGTTTTGTAATTTTTGTTGGGGTTTTTTTGTATTTATTTTTTTTAGCTTGGATATATGTGTTCTTGTAGGTTTTGGATGTGTTTTTGCTTTGTGTTGCACTGCTGTGGGCTCGGGGAAACGGAATGAAATGACAAATAAATGTTCCTGATTCCTGACATATGTTTGAACCCATTTTGCTTTGTTTGATGACCGTAAGATACATTATGTTCTTACAATATAGTAAACATTATCGCTTGTGCGACATGCATTGTTGGTAAAAGTTATTTGGTAATAATCAACGAACCATAAGGGATATGTGTAGGATATGATTTCAATATAAATAGATTAAAGGTGTACACAGAAAGACAGTTAAACATAGATTTAGGAACATTGTAGAAATTAGAAAAAATCTAAAGGTTTATATCAAAGAAAGTTGAATCAGCTGAATCAATCTAGAGGTTTATAGGACCCAGGGCATCACTTGCAGTACCACATATATGGGCTGGGGCGCTACAGTTGCTTAATGGCATTATTTACAAAATGAGTTCAGTTCAGTTTACAAAATGAGATCCCTGCTGATTTTCCATGGTGCTCCCCATCTAGGAATAACATCTCTCACTAACACCTTTGCCACAGTGGAGGCATCTGCCTTTCCTGCAGGGAAAACTTCAACTGACTTAGAAAACATAACAATCACAAGACAATATGTATTTCCCTCACATGGTGTTAGTTCAATGAAATCCATCTGCAAGGGATTAAACAGTCAGAAGGAGGGTGGCTGGACGCTTGTCTGGTCTGCCCTCTTGTGGCATTTTTTTTAAACGAATTAAATGTTTAAAAAAAATTGGGAATTTGTGAGTCCTTTTGTAAACCAGTTTTTGTTTACTGCATCCACCATCCCACCCCCCCCCTTTTTATTTATTTTCCCCCCTTTTTCTCCCCAATTGTATTTGGCCAATTATCCCACTCTTCCAAGCCTTTCCAGTCACTGCTCCACCCCCTCTGCCGATCCGGGGAGGGCTGCAGACTACCACAAGCCTCCTCCGATACATGTGGAGTCGCCAGCCACTTCTTTTCACCCGACAGTGAAGAGGTTTCGCCAGTGGGACGTAGCGCATGGGAGCATCGCACTATGCCCCCCCCCCCCGAACAGTTGCCCCAACCGTCCAGAGGAGGCGCTAGTGCAGCGACCAGGACACATACCCACATCCGGCTTCCCACCTGCAGACACGGCCAATTTCGTCTGTAGGAATGCCTGACCAAGCCGAAAGTAACTTGGGGATTCGAACCGCCGATCCCCATGTTGGTAGACAACAGAATAGACCGCTACGCTACCTGGACCACCCTTTTGATACGTGATCCTTCCCTTGTGCCAATTTTGCATAAAAAGGAAACAAACACTTAGGCAGTCAAGGACAACCGTCCTCGGGCTGCCATAAGTTAATTACATATGTGCACCCAGCTTTTGCTCCAGGCCGCCCTCTATCTTATCAGCACGTGCCTGTGCTGCCGCTGGCTCTATTAGAGAAGCAAGCGGAGTCTCAGTCAGTTGAGGCATCTGCAGTACATCTTTCTGCTGTACTGCTGCTTTTGTGGCTGCATCTGCAGCTGGAGCATTCCCTCGTGACATCGGGTCATTATGGGTAGTGTGGGCCTCACATTTGCAGACAGAGAGAGCTGCGGGGAGTGAAATGGCAGTAAGAAATTGATGAATCAGAGGCCCATGTGATATGGGCTTGCTTGTAGATGTTGGAAAAACACCGTAGTTTCCACAGTGTGCCAAAATCCTGGACAACTCCAAATGCATATCTGCTATAGAGTCAATGTTTTCCCTTCTGCTAGTATGCAAACTCTAGTTAAAGCAAACGGTTCAGCTGCTTGTGCAGATAAATGGCCTAGGAGGCGTGAGCTGCAGTCATGATCATCCACAACTGCATATCCAACTTTATTTCCCACTCTGACTGAAATTGATTTTTATAGCAGATCCATAAACATACTATACATAGAGTTAATGACAGGTATTTCATGTAAATCCTCTCTTGGGCTGAAAACCTGTGCCGTATTGGCCAGACAAGTCATGGAATTTGCCATATTCAGCAGTAGAGGGTGGAGTGGCAGGATTTAGAGCTGTGCAGTGTTTGTCCTCAACATCAGGCAGAGATAAGAGGATGTTATTGTATCTCAGCCAACACGCTGGAGACAAAGGTGTTGTTTTCTCAGGGCTCCAGGCAAAAAAAAAGTATATATATAGCAGCCCTAAACCCAAAATATTTAGGAGCCAAATCAAATTTTCAGGACCCAAAATATAGTGATGTCATATGCTACATTGTTAAAGGGCTGCCTCACACTGCCTTTTCTTTCCCCTCTGTACTGTCTGCCTTTGTTTGCTCTGTTTTCCATAGTCTACACCAGCATTTCCCAAACCTCTCCTGGAGGACCACTTGTCTGCATGTTTTAGAGCACTCCCTGCTCCAACACAGCTGACTTAAATGATCAGTTTGTTATTAAGCACCTTCAGGAGTTCATAACGAGTTGATCATTTCAATCAACTGTGTTGGAGCAGGGAGAGCTCTAAAACATGCAGGACAAGTGGTCCTCCAGGAGAGGTTTGGGGAACACTGGATGTATTCTTTACATGCACAATATGTGCAGCGTTCAATATACCGCAATCATAACCATAAATACTTAAATGTCCAGTCTTTTATTCATTCTTTTTCACTTTTTTATTCAAACCGTCCAACCTGAGCAGTCCCTCTAATATACTCGTTCCTGATCCTGTCCTTCTTCGTCACTACCAATGAAAATCTTAGCATCTTCAACTCTGCCACCTCCAGCTCCGCCTCCTGTCTTTTTGTCAGAGCCACCATCTCCAAACCATACAATATAGCTTATCTCACTACCGTCATGTTAAACTTCCTTCTAACTCTTGCTGGTACCCCTGTGTCACAAGTCACTCCTGACACTCTTCTCCACCCACTCCACCCTGCCTGCACTCTCTTCTTCACCTCTCTTCCACAAACAGCAATATGAACATTTTAGGGATGACCCCCTTAACGGAAGGGAAGATGGCATCCAGATGAAAGCATTTAATTATAGGATAACCTTAGACTCAGCAAGCATTTAAGAGCCCGGTTGTCCTGTTTGGAGTTTGCATGTTCCCCCTGTGTCTGCGTGGGTTTCCTCCGGGTGGTCCGGTTTCCTCTCACAGTCCAAAGACATGTAGGTCAGGTGAATCGGCTGTACTAAATTGTCCCTAGCTGTGAATTGACTGGCGGCCTGTCCAGGGTGTCCCCCTGCCTGCCGCCCAATGACTGCTGGGATAGGCGCCAGCATCCTGCGACCCTAATTAGAATAAGGGGCTTGGATAATGGATGGATGGATGGATGAGTTTCTCTGAGTATGGTCATAATTTTTCTCAAATATTTTTTTTACAAATGGAGTTTAAAGCCTCAGCCCTTCTTTAATACTGTGGCGAATGTTTAGTATTTGACATTTATGGTTGCATAACCATCCTTATGCACACACAAAATTGTGCATTTGGCAACCACCAAAACCATATTCATCCATCAAGACTACCAGATAGTGTAATGTGATTCATCACTCAAGTGAATGTGTTTCCACCGCTACCAAGTCCAATGGCAATGTGCTTTACACCACTCTAGCTGACTCTTGTCATTTGACATGGTGAACTTAGGCTTGTGTGTGGCTGCTTGGCCATGGAAATCCATTTCATGAAGCTCCTAACGAAAATTTCTTGTTCTGACATTGCTTCCCGAGGCAGTTTGGAACTTGGTAGGGAGTGTTGCAACTGAGGACAGGTGATGTTTATATGCTCCAGGACTCACTGCTGAGTTGTTGTTACTCCGAGACATTTCCACTTCACAATAACAGTGCTTATAGTTGACCGAGGCAGCTCTAGCAGGGCAGAAATTTGACGAACTGACTTGTTGGAAAGGTGTCATCCTATGACAGCTCCATATTGAAAGTCACTGAACTCTTCAGTACGAGGCATTCTACTGCCAATGTTTTATTATGGATACTGCATGGTGTTTGATTTGATGCATCTTCCAGCAATAGATATGGCTGAAATAGCCAAATCGCCTCATTAGAAGGGATGCTCATAGTTTTCGCCATATAATGTACTACCCACCCCCCACTCCCCCTTGCTCCCATCTTATATACACTCACCAGCCACTTTATTAGGCACACCTGTCCAACTGCTCGTTAACGCAAATTTCTAATCAGCCAATCACATGGCAGCAACTCAATGCATTTAGACATGTAGACATGGTCAAGACGATCTGCTGCAGTTCAAACCGAGCATCAGAATGGGGTAGAAAGGTGATTTAAGTGACTTTAAACGTGGCATGGTTGTTGGTGACAGACGGGCTGGTCTGAGTATTTCAGAAACTGCTGATCTACTGGGATTTTCACGCACAACCATCTCTAGGGTTTACAGAGAATGGTCCGAAAAAGAGAAAATATCCAGTGAGCGGCGGTTCTGTGGGCGAAAATGCCTTGTTGATGTCAGAGGAGAATGGCCAGACTGGTTCGAGCTGATAGAAAGGCAACAGTAACTCAAATAACCACTCATTACAACCGAGGTATGCAGAAGAGCATCTCTGAACGCACAACACGTCGAACCTTGAGGCAGATGGGCTACAGCAGCAGAAGACCACACCGGGTGCCACTCCTGTCAGCTAAGAACAGGAAACTGAGGCTACAATTCGCACAGGCTCACCAAAATTGGACAATAGAAGATTGGAAAAACGTTGCCTGGTCTGATGAGTCTCGATTTCTGCTGCAACATTCGGATGGTAGGGTCAGAATTTGGCATCAACAACATGAAAGCATGGATCCATCCTGCCTTGTATCAACGGTTCAGGCTGCTGGTGGTGGTGTAATGGTGTGGGGGATATTTTCTTGGCACACTTTGGGCCCCTTAGTACCAATTGAGCATCGTGTCAACGCCACAGCCTACCTGAGTATTGTTGCTGACCATGTCCATCCCTTTATGACCACAGTGTTCCCATCTTCTGATGGCTACTTCCAGCAGGATAACGCGCCATTTCATAAAGCTCGAATCATCTCAGACTGGTTTCTTGAACATGACAATGAGTTCGCTGTACTCAAATGGCCTCCACAGTCACCAGATCTCAATCCAATAGAGCACCTTTGGGATGTGGTGGACCGGGAGATTCGCATCATGGATGTGCAGCCGACAAATCTGCAGCAACTGCGTGATGCTATCATGTCAATATGGACCAAACTCTCTGAGGAATGTTTCCGGTACCTTGTTGAATCTATGCCACGAAGGATTAAGGCAGTTCTGAAGGCAAAAGGGGGTCCAACCCGGTACTAGCAAGGTGTACCTAATAAAGTGGCCAGTGAGTGTATATATATATATATATATATATTCAAGTGAAGGACAGCCTCAATAACCATGCATCTATCCTTGAGTTCCTAAAATGTCATAAGAGACAGGCTGTCGCAAAGTCAGCCCTATAACTGTGTCAGGTCAACCACCTGATTTGTCCTGTCATGCAACTGTCCCATGTTAGCAGCTCGTTCTGATTTAAATATTAAAAACAAAGTTGAACAACTGTTAAAAATGTAGGAGGCTAATAATATCTTTAACAGGAGTTCCAACTCGTATTATTGAATAAGGTTGAATGTTTGATGTTGGTTTTATCCAGTTGCCATGACAACATTTCACATGGAATCTATCCATGGGGTTGAGCTTTTCAATCTCCCTCTGAAAGTTAGGAGGGGGAAACATTTTGCTTACAGTCTTCAAGGAAAAGGCTCTGCATAAATTACTTAGATCTTGAGCCATAAATACACGAGTTCCCTTTTGGGAGCTTGGAAAGACTGTCTTTGATGCAACATTTCAACTGAGCAGGGAATTGTATTTTGATTCAAATCTAACCAACTAGTGGAGTGGAGAGACGGTGGAAGTCTGAATATTCAAACCAATCACAGGGAGTGTATGTGAAGATTCAGGAACACAAAAGGAAGGACACACTTGAAAGACAATTGATCTGGTACCAATCAGCATTTTTCAAATAAAAGTTCATGATCCAAGCCCTATTGGCACTGCATTCAAATTCCCCTATCAGGGGCTGTCCATGGTCCTTAATAGGGACAGTCCTTCACAGGGACCCAAAGAAATAGCTCAAGACACTGTTTAGCTTAATGTTATGCTACCGTGTGTAGAACAGTGTGTGTGATTCCTCTTGCTATTACCTGCGATTTTGGTTATGTTGCCTTTACTCCACTGGAACCCCAGTGTTATATAAGGACATCCTCTGTGTACATTGCAGACTTGGGGAGAAAGCCCCGTTGCATCTCCCTATATTTGTCTCAAGATGTCCCAGTGTTCAGCAGGAAACTTCCTCTACACAACAGAAAGTTCTTGTAGTAGACCAACAGCGCTACCTAGTGGTGGTTAAGCTAGGCTCTCATATACCCCGGATGTTGACTGCTGCGACAGTCGGAGAGCTACAATAAAGAGGACAAGACGTTGGGAATTGGTTTTCGGCTCAAATCACTGTTATGGATATATTAGCAGTATAAGATACATCCAGATAATATAGCTAATATATTACAGTGGCGACGACGGATGGGATACCTTTAATGTGAGAAGGTAATCCCAGTAGTTAATAAAAGCGGACGAAGCAACGTGACGTTACAAGCTAGCTTACAGCCAGCTAGCAAGAAAAGACTAGCTAGCCAAGCCAAGCACAAGCATGGCGCATTTCATCGGCAATATTGCTGAATACAAGGAAGGTAAAGAGGACTTCGAGTCGTACCTTGAAAGATTGGAGCAATGGATGATCGTTAATGAAGTGGAGGACGGTAAGAAGGCCAATGTTTTCCTGTCTGTGATAGGCGCAGAAGCCTATGGCCTACTAAAGAACCTCTGCATACCAGAAAAACCGAGTAGCCTCACGTATGCAGTACTGAGCGGGAAACTAGCATCTCATTATAAACCCAAGCCACTAATCATAGCTGAACGTTTTAGATTTCAGAAAAGAAACCAACTAGAAAATGAGTCAGTGTCTGATTATGTGGTTGCTTTAAAGCACTTGTCCACACATTGTGAATTCGGTCAGCATTTAAATGAAGCACTGAGAGACCGATTTGTTAGTGGTTTAAAGGTGGAGGCTATTCAGAGAAAGTTGCTCGCAGAACACAATCTGACTTTTGCAAAAGCATGTGAGCTGGCCTTATCTATGGAAATGGCGTCAAAGAATACGCTGGAGTTTGCCAGCAAACCAAGCGGAGCTGCAACTGTGAATAAGATAGACAAGAAGAGAACAAGCAAGGGTGTGTGGAGAAGCAAGTCGTCCACCAGCGAATGGAAAAGCAAGCAACCTACCAGTGACAACTCTAGACCACAGAGAACAGAAACGCACCAACCCTGTTACCGATGTGGAGGTAACAACCATGCAGCTCAAGTATGTAGGTATAAAACCGAGACATGCCACAAGTGTTCCAAGGTAGGGCACATAGCAAGAATGTGTAAAACTAAAAATAGACAGGGACATACACAGTATGTGGCTGAAGACCACAGTCCAAGTGAGAGAGGAGATGGAAATGAGGATGAACTGTTTGGTGCGTATCCGATGAATACAGTGTACTCCACGAATACAGTTGGTAATGGAAAAAAGGACATTAAGGTCAGTATTAAGTTAGAAGGAAACCCTGTAGACATGCAGCTTGACACAGGAGCTTCCGTAACCCTGGTATCTGAGATAGTGTACAAGGAACATCTCTCACACCTGCCACTGAAAGAAAGTAAAGTGCGTCTGTCAGCCTTTTCTGGTGAGAACATTCCCTTGATGGGCCAAGTGACTGTCAATGCGAAATATGACAACCAGAGTGGAGATTTACCTCTTGTGACTGTGAAAGGTGACAGACCAGCCCTCTTTGGCCGTAACTGGCTGGCCAATTTTAAACTAGACTGGGCAAGCATATTCTCAGTTACACCAGCAGGGGGCAGTGATAACACAGATGTAGAGGCAGTGTTACAGAGACACAAAGCAGTATTTGCTGAGGAGCCTGGCACTATTCGTGAATTTAAGGCAAATATCAAAGTGAAGCCAGATACAAAACCTGTCTTCAGAAAGGCAAGACCAGTGTCATACGCACTAAAAGACACAGTTGAAAAAGAGCTAGATAGGCTGGAAAAAGCTGGTATTATCTCAAAGATAGACCATAGTCAGTGGGATGCCCCGATAGTAGTTGTACCCAAATCAGACAAGTCAATTCGTATCTGTGGAGACTATAAAGTCACGGTTAATCAGAGTGTGGAAGAGGAGACCTATCCACTACCGAACGCCGAGGATCTCTTCGCCACACTGGCCGGGGGCACTCTCTTTAGCAAATTAGATCTCTCACATGCCTACCAACAGCTTGAGTTAGAGAAGGACTCAGAGAAGTATTTAACAATAAATACCCACAAAGGACTGTATGTTTATCACAGACTTTCATATGGAGTGTCGAGTTCACCTTCTATGTTCCAGAATGTGATGGACCAGATACTACAAGGCTTAGAGCATGTGACCTGCTTCCTCGATGACATACTAGTCACAGGCAGAACAAGAGAGGAGCACCTGAGGAACCTAGATGAGGTTTTGAGCCGACTGGAGAGCTACGGGGTAAGAGTGAAAAGAGCAAAATGTGACTTCATGCAGGAGAAAGTAGAGTACCTGGGGCATCTGATAGATAAAGAGGGACTTCACCCCACTGAGACAAAGGTTGCCGCCATCGTAAATGCACCCCAGCCCACAAACGTCACAGAGCTACGGTCATTCCTAGGACTGTTAAACTATTATGGCCGTTTCATGAAAGATCTGTCGACCGTATTGCAGCCACTACACCAACTCCTGAAGAAGGAAGTCGAATGGAAATGGACACCAGAGTGTGCAGCAGCATTCAAGGCTGCCAAAGAACAGTTAGTGAAAAGCTCAGTAGTAGTACACTACGACACGCAGAAACCACTGAGATTAGCTTGTGACGCATCCCCTTATGGGATAGGTGCGGTAATGTCACACATAATGGAAAATGGGGACGAGAAACCAATCGCCTTTGCGTCACGTACGTTGACAGAGGCAGAGAGTAAATATAGTCAGATAGAGAAGGAGGCGTTGGCCATAATATTTGGCGTGACCAAATTTCATAAATATCTCTATGGCCGCAAATTCAGTTTAATAACTGACCACAAACCCCT
Source organism: Lampris incognitus (assembly GCF_029633865.1). Taxonomy (NCBI): domain Eukaryota; kingdom Metazoa; phylum Chordata; class Actinopteri; order Lampriformes; family Lampridae; genus Lampris; species Lampris incognitus. The sequence continues at coordinate 37,938,038 of NC_079212.1, forward strand.
CCTTGCCATCTTAGGACCCAAGTCAGAAATCCCTACACTAGCCGCTTTGCGTATGCAGAGATGGGCACTGAGGCTTATGGCTTATGACTACAGTATTGAGTACAGAACGTCAGCGGACAATGCAAATGCGGATGCGTTATCTAGACTGCCGGGGAAAGAAAAGGACAAAACAGCGGAGGAGAACAGCATTTTTTATTTCTCATTAGTAGATGAGCTACCCGTGCAGGCTACAGAGATTGCACAGAGCACTCTCAAGGACCCAGTCCTATGCAAGGTACTGGAACTGACCCGGTCTGGATGGCCGAGTTACATCAATGATGACACACTGAAACCGTACTTCAACCGAAGGAGTGAACTGTCTGTGGAACAAGGATGCATTCTGTGGGCAATTTGAATTATCATCCCACCAGCACACAGAGAACGACTACTGTACGACCTACACCAAGGGCTCCCCGGAGTGTGCAGGATGAAAAGTTTGGCGAGGGGCTATTTATGGTGGCCTCAGTTGGACAGTGATATCGAACGTGCAGTGCAGCAATGTGATGCTTGTCAGAGTGTGAGGAAACTACCAGCAGTAGCACCACTACACTGCTGGCAGTGGCCTATGAGAGTGTGGCAGAGGCTACATATTGACTTTGCAGAGAAGTATCAGCAACACTTCCTAGTGTTAGTAGACAGTCATTCAAAATGGCTTGAGGTGATCCCCATGGCAACAACTACCGTCGCCAAAACGATCGAAGTGCTGCGGAGCATCTTTTCGTCCTACGGTCTTCCTGAGGAGATCGTCTCGGACAACGGTCCACAATTCACCTCGCTGGAGTACAAAACATTCCTGAAAAGCAACGGCATTAAGCAGACCTTGGTGCCAGCTTACCATCCTGCTTCTAATGGTGCCGCAGAGAGAGCAGTCCAGACGGTGAAAGCTTCACTTCTGAAACAGCTGCTCGATGAGAAGAAACAAAACGTCACTATTACAGTGAAACACAGGCTCGCCAACTTCCTGTTGTCATACAGGACCACACCACACAGCGTTACAGGTTGCACACCAGCAGAACTGTTCCTCAAACGTCAGCCTAGGACCAGGTTCAGCCTGCTGAAGCCAGACCTCGCTCGAGTGGTGGGGGCCAAACAACAAAAGCAGAAGGACTATCATGACCAACCCGCCTCGAAGCTGAGACATCTGTCAGAGGGGGACTCAGTACTGATCCGAAACTTCCGTGGAGGAAAGGAGAGGTGGACGAAAGGGACAGTGGAAAAGAGACTCGGACCAGTCACCTACCTGGTGTGGAATGGAGTGAACCGACGTTCAGTCCACATTGACCATCTGCTGTTCGACCGACCCTCCAGTCCTCCTGAGGCATTTCAGTTTCAGGATGACCAGATGGGTATCAGCAACACCTACCCTGCAGTTGCGGATTTGGGGGGGGAAGGCACACCTGGAGCCATAGGTGCTAGCCCGTACTCACCTGAAGATACACCCGTTCCAAGGATGCAGGCTCCGGAGAAGCTTGCAACACCCTTACGAGGTTCGGTGGGCAAGGCCGTGTCGCCTCCTCACCGAGCATCCACTTCCCCTGAGGTGGTTGAGCGCCGATACCCTCAGAGAGAGAGGGCACCTCCAAAACGACTGTCTTTGTAAGATCAGCCGAGTTCCTGAATAAAAGAGTTCCTGAGAGACTAAATTGTTCAACTCCTGTTCAGAAAAAAAATGTGAAAAAGAGTTCCTGAGACTGATATGTAAATGGGCAAATGTGGGTCGAAGTGGGTTGTGTAACCAGTAATGACCAAGTAAAAGATGTTGAAAGTAATTTGCCATATCAGCATGTTTTAGAGTGATAATATTTTATTAGGGGAACTTCATAGTTTAAGGGGGAGGAGTGTAGTAGACCAACAGCGCTACCTAGTGGTGGTTAAGCTAGGCTCTCATATACCCCGGATGTTGACTGCTGCGACAGTCGGAGAGCTACAATAAAGAGGACAAGACGTTGGGAATTGGTCTTCGGCTCAAATCACTGTTATGGATATATTAGCAGTATAAGATACATCCAGATAATATAGCGAATATATTACAGTTCTTGCAGATTGTAACTGTACCAGTAACTGTATTTTATGGGTGAGATAATTCTTAAAGCTCGGACCAGCTCATTAAAAAAAATAAAGAAAGAAAAAAAGAAAAAGAAATGAATGTGAACTTAGTGCAAAATTCAAAATAATTAACGTGAACTAGTTCATTTTAATTTTCCCACACACACACACACACACACACACTAAAGAGCATAACGTCGGTCCGATATAAACTCGACAACAGAGAAGACCATTTCCACTGCTGTGCTTAACCTTCAAATGTAATTAGGCTAAAAGAAAAAAAGATAATGTGAGATAGTTTCGCTACACACAGAGTGTTGTTGTCCGTGTTGTGCATTAACGTGTCAGACGGACCTTTCACGTGGAACTACATTCTCTCAACCGCAGAACGTCCGTCTGATTCTGCTGATCCGCGGCGTAATAACGTGCGCTACATAGGTGCACTAACGCGGAGGAATACAGACATTCTGCGGTTGAGAGAATGTAGTTCCACATGACAGGGCGGTCTGACGGCACAATAAAGCGGGGGGAAATGTTCAAAATATAGCGTACTACACTTCAACGGATTTTTTTTTTTTAGGGTAGCCTTTTAAGTGGCTAAAAGGCGTTTTGTCCGTGCCCCCGTCTGCAGCAATACATTCCTCGAGTTCCGCGCCGGCTACTCCAGCGGAATCTCCAAACTGGGAGCGCAGACTCCCATCTGCTGCAGGTAGTAACACACTGGCTATCTATCGCCAAGTACCTCATACAACCCCTCCTTAAAAAAAACCCCGAACGATCACTTTAAAGATAAGAGAATGGGAAAACAACGACACCACAGTACATTTTTCCATTCGGTTCAGGCAAAGCCTGCTGGGAGCACTTTAACGAATTTATATTACGGAGTTATTTTATTGCAGCCTGGCAAAGTTAAACCGGCACAGGACACGGAAACGTCTTTATTCTGAACAGTAACATTTGATATTCAGTTTAAATAAGAGAATGAAAGCATTGATAGCCATGCAAAACTAAACTAAAACGCCCACTACAAAATAGTGCAAAAATAACTAAGAGTAACTAGGCTAGTACAACAGACTGCAAAAATAATTGCAATGCCTCATCTTGTGCATCTGTCCAAGAGAACAGACAGTAATGGCGGCGCAATACACACGTTGCATCGGGCTCCTCTCAAGACTATGCTCTTGTCTAGACACTGTCTGCGTCTCTTCAGCGACAGCCCATAATACCCGGAAGCCATCGCATTTGTACGCGTGATTTTTTTTCGTACCCGTTTTCCGGGAACTCTGTCTCTGGTTGGCTGGTACTCGTTGGGAGAGTTTTCACCTGGATTCCGGGAAGACCCGCCCCTACTCTATCTCTGATTGGCTAACCCTATCCCTAACCCTAACTTTAACCAACCTAATCAACGGAGGCAACGAGTACTAGCCAATCAGAGGCAGAGTTCCCGGAAAACGGGTGCGAAAAAAATCACGCCATTTGTACATCATGGTAAACAAGATGACTTCCCCTTTCCGGTTCTCTCTTCCCAATATCCTTTACGGTCACAGGGGGTTACCCAAATTGAGACAGTGCCATCCTGTGGGGTTAATAGTTAGTGTCATATTTTCCCACCCGGCTACGTTATTATTATAATTATTCAGTTTGATCAAAGTTTACTGTCTGCTGTCCATGCAGTTTAATTCATTCCATTTTTTTATATTTTGGAAGTTATTTATTTTTATTTAAAGAATTCCACTCAGATTGATCTAGTGCCTTGAACATCATACACTTTATTTATCTATTTTTTTTTCAAATATTGTCTGTTTTACACAAAATTCAGTTAAACATAGTATGTTAATTTAAAGGCAGCCTTGTGTTGGGGTTTGTGTTGCTGTGCATTTTGGCACTTTTTTTTTACATTTCCCACAACCGAATACCAGCCCCAAATATTGGTTATCGGCCCCCATAACTTACTAATAATCCGTATCAGCCCTGAAACAAACATATCGGTCGACCCTTAATACAAAGGTTCCACCTACATGTAGGCAGCAATGTATAGAGGCCTCTGTCCTACCTGCTCCAGGGCCTGACCTACACCAGACAAGAACACAGTCACAAGGAGGGAAATGATCAAACGCTGGTTCCTGTTTTTTGTTGGGTTTTTTTGTCACACACAGTTAAGGGTATGAGAGCTGAAACGGGTGGCAAACATACACAGCTTTTATCCTCCAGAGGAGGAACATGATTGGTAGAAGTGGGACCAGGATGCTGATTGACAGCAGAGACATCGAAAGGAATGGTGAACCAGGGACTAGGATAATTATGATTGAAAGCAGAGATAGCAAATGGAATGGTGAGTGACTCTCCTGCAGCATTACGGAGGAAAAACAGAAACACAACACACGTGGAACATAACATGCCCACCAACTTGAACAAACTTATCCTATAACTTGGTCCATGCACACAATACTGAAACAAAATTGCAACATGCAATTACAATGTATCGTAATTCTAATATTTCATACATAAGACAATGCATCTGCCAAAGAATTGTCTATACCTTTCATGTGGTATATTTCCAAAATTTAATTTTGAATCATGAGGGCCCAGCACATTGATCTCTGGTTCTGGTTGTACATCCTAGACAGAAAGACCAATGGGTTACGATCAGTGTACACAACAACAGGGACAGGACTAGAGCCAACATACACCTCAAAATGTTGTAACACCAATAATTGTGCCAGTGCTTCTTTGTCTATGGTGGAATAGTTGAGCTGAAGCTTGCTGAATTTTCATGAAAAGAAACCGATGGGGTGATCAATAGTGTCTGCACCTTCCTGGAGTGAGACGGCGCCAGCTCCCAAGGCATTCGCATCTATCTCTAATTTAAACAACAGCACAAACTCTGGAGTAGCAAGCACAGGGGCACTACACAAAAATCATTGATGCTTTCAAAGGCATGCTGACAGTCTGGGGTCCAGCTAAACTTTCTTGCAGAGCTGAGCAAACTTGTCAGAGGAGCGATGACTTGAGAAAAATGTCTTGCAACAACTACGGTAATAGCCAGCCATTCCAATAAATTATGCAACTCGTGTTTGTTTGTACTAACACAAACATAAAAGTTATGTTTCGGGTCTGTTTCTGTCATCAACCACCAGCATCTGATTTTTCAAAAAAGATAATAAACGCAAAGGTGGGATCCGACTTTGTGCATTGAAAGGACAGAAGATCAGAGATGTTTCAGACAGTTATTTGTTTCTCAGGGGGTTTAGTCGGTAAATGAGGTGATGAATACAGAACAAGTAACCTACAATTGCACTCTTCCAAAAGCAATAATCTAATGACTCAAAAATGTGCAGTAGGCAGAATGATTTTTTTTTTTGCTTGCTGTTGGGTATGAAGGGTGAATATCCCCTCATCAACGAATGCCATGTCCACATATGTAGTACCTGTGTGATGCAGAAATGCAGTCATTTTAATGAGTTGCACAGCTAACCTTTCTGTGTGGAGTTTGCGTGTTCTCCTCGTATCTGTGTAGGTTTCCTCCCACATAATGATGGGTGAATCGGCTCTAAATTGCTGGGAATTATCAATCATGTTCATGTGGATGGACTAACAACATGCCTAGGGTGTCTTTATGTCATGTGCGGAGTGCCTTCTGGCATGGGCCCCAGAACTGAACTGAACTGGAGGGCGTAAGAAGGAACGGTGAAATGTGACTTGAACGAATGCCATGTCAGGCACGTCCTTACAAATGAGCACCCGGTTCATTTACCATCCTATTGAAGCCTACAGGGAACACCAGAACAATCAGTTGACTTGTGTGCAACAACCAACAACGTACAGGAGTGATGACACTCTTCAAACTACTACTTATAGTTAAACTTCTGGGTGAACCAGGTTTCTCTCTCGCGCTTTCCTTCTCTCTCCCTTCCTTCCTCGTTACACAGACGAAAACAGGGTGAAACTTCAACCGGTGAGATGTCTGACACCCACACAGCCCTCCTCTCTCCACCTTCCACTTTCTTTCCTTCCTATTCTAATACCAATTTTTCAACCCCTCCTCTTCTTTTATCTTTCTTTGTAAACCTCTCTTTCCCTCACCTGCTCTCTTGTCTTTTCCTCCTTTCCTCTCTTGTCACCTCCTGTCTTTTCATTACATAATGACCCAGCGGCCCTCTTATAAACTATTCCATCCTCTCCGCTCTTCATCTACTTATCTTGCTGCTCTATGTTTTCCTCCAAACTTTTTTTTTTAATTTTTATCCTCTTCCTTTACATCCTCTCCCTCCTTCCATATCAGTTTTCCCCGTGTCCTCTTCTCTCCCAGTCTTTGCCTTGTCTTCTCATCCTTCAGTAGTGACTCACATTGCATTTTTCTTTTCCTAGTTGTGGTCCTGCTCAGGATGGAGCACACTTTGAAACACGTCTCAACACTTTTATCCAACGTGCCGTAAGATGGAGACACAGTGGTGGATAATTTAGAGGACGTAGCCCAGATTTGCCCATCCTGGCAATCGGAGGGTAAATCTCAATCAGAGGGATAGTCCGACAAAATCCTTATTGGATAAACAAGAGGTATCTTGTCACAATTATTCTCTGTCGTGTACACAGCCTTAAACGTTTGCAGTTAGATATGCAATTGAGCAGGATTGTGTTTGTGCTTTTGTTTGTGATTCTCTAATTTCCTTGTGAGTCTCAATAAGGCTGGTTTAAAAGGCTACCTTGTCGTCCGTTGTATTTACTACAGGTAGTCCCTGGGTTATGAACGCCCGACATTAGAAGTCCCGTACTTACGAACCGACCTCTGTAAAGCCTATTATTTTAAAAAATTGAGTTACACACAGTGGGTCGTACCAATGAACGGACAGACTACTTTGCACGACACTCAAAATACTGCATTTTAGGCGGTTCGTTGTCCCGAGGGAGAGCAACGCCACACCGTCGTCACCATTTTAAGTCGGCTCGCGTAAACAATTGTGAGCGTTGTGTTTTGACTTAAATTTTTGGGTGTTTCCCCTCGTAATCATGGCTACAAGGCACAAATCTGATGCAAGGGATGGTGACGCATGGAAGAAAAGGAAAACGATCACGACTGAAACGAAAGTGGAAATTAAGTGTTTAGAGAGAGGTGAAACGCTCATCATTTTTTCACTTACCTGATGAAGAGGGGAGGCAAGTCCCGAGCGGGCTTTAATTTCAGGCGTCAAACAGCCGGCCTCCGCCGGTCACGACCCACTCCCGGGACAGTGGCAGGTAGTATGTCTAAAATGTCTACACATATCTAAATTGGCAAGAAAGTGGGGAATGGTAAGTGTTCATAGGCACTATGATTTTTGTCATTATGGCTTCTTGGCTTCTCGTAATGATGCTGATTCAAGAGTGTCATCTGCTTCTAGCTACGGTTGTGCTCGTTCTAAATTGCTTTTGATAAAAGCATTTGAAACCCGTTAAATGTCTGATGTGCTAAATGGAAAAAAAGGGAGTCATTTCCATTATGAGTCAGTTACTAGCATTGGAAGGAAACCTGCGAGAAAGTGATTTAATTTAGAAATATGTGATTTTAATGGCAAGAAAATGACTGCTGGAATAGGCTCTAGCATCCCCGTGACCCCGAGAGCAGGCTAAAGTTGTTCGGATAATGGATGGATGGATGGGAAAACAGTCATAACAAATACAACATACATGTTGCTCAGTTCGCTTTTGAATTTTTAGATCTCAGTCGAAAGTTCATGATCTCAAAGTTTCCTGTCAGGGTTGTGATAAGTCGAACCCTGCCAGGTTACCATGCATGGCCCAGTGGCTTCAGTCGCTGTCAGGCTCTTCCTTCCTGTGTATAATGAAACACACACATGTTAAGGGGGAGGGTAATTGGGGTCAGCTGCCTTGTTGACCAGCGGGCCGTACTCCAGTCTCAGTGCTTTAAGAGAGAAAGCATTATGCAATCAATGAGTTCATGTTTTGATGACGGCGTTTATTTCAGATCGATGACGAAAAGAACGACATTGATCTTCCATGTTTGACTGTGCAGACTATCAGCTAAGTTACACACACACACACACACACACACACACACACACACACACACACACACACACACACACACACACACACACACACACACACACACACACCCCAGTAATTAGTACACACACAGTCAGCAGGTCTGAGAATAGTCACAATAATGGCTAATGTACAGTAATTAGTGGAAAAGTGGAGAAGAGTGAGGGACATTAAATGAATGATGAGTACGAGGGGGAGAAGTCACAAAGACAATGAGGCAGACAGAGAGATAGACAATCAGACAGATGGGAAGACTGCAGACGGGGACAGAGAAACAAAACAGAGGGTAGAGACCAACTATCCAGATTTTTTCTGTTAGTTGTTGTTGTCGTTGTTTTGGACATATTAATATGACTGTACTGAAGTAAACAAGTCTACAGAGAAGATGAATGTTAACTGTTTATGGTTCTATCAATAAAACGTTTTTTGTTTTGAATTCTTTTGTATATTTTAGACAAATCATTTGTTGCTACTTTTAAACAGCCAACACTGATTGCAACATAATGGGTGTAGTGAGGGAAAGTTAGCAGGAATTTGACCAATCTGGGAAGTAAAGTGTTACCAATAAATTTCTTCACCAATGTGTTCCTTAATGTGTGTAGTAACATGTATTAAAATTTTGAAATTCAACTCCCTGGGGTAACCTCCGAAAAAATTGCTCAAAGTCAGGGTACCGATAACAGATTTTCGAAAATTGAAAAAAGCTTAAATTGGCTTTAACCTACGTTTCAGGGGTCAAACTAGGAATTTGTCATGATTCTAAGTTGATTGCAAGCATTTATTTTTCACCAAGACCCTGGTAGAAAAATATTCACACCCACTCATCACCCCCCCCCATGCCGTAGAGGGCACCCGACATGTTGAAGCCATTTACATCCTTTTTCTCTGTTGATCACGGGCTGACTGAATATACTGCTTTCAACACCTGATACGTATGTATTCTCAACAATTTTTCTAACAAGATGAAATGTTTCTCTGCACAACACTGATGATTCTCATTTGTTACATAAAAGGTATAACTTTGCTTGTTCTTGTTAGCTAGCTAACAGTAAGTAATATGATCGGCTAACGTAAATGTTAACTTCCACTAAAAGTTGTCATTACTAGCTTAACAATACTTGTTAGCTGGCTCATAGTTGTCATAAGTTGTCTGACTCTCATGTGTGTACTATACTCCAAAACCTACATCTGATTTATTTATTTAGTTAAATGCTAGCTGTCTGCTCCATTAACTACCTAGCTAGGTTAAAGTGGTGTAGCCTGTACTGCCTCAGATTTTTTTTGGATTTATTGTTACGATTAAGCAAATCTATTCTTTTACACCTCAGTTCAATATTTCAGAAACTATACCTCTATGACAGATTCGGTCTTTATTCTACTTTGTGTAGGCTATGGGTCTTCAGTAGGCTAATATGGAAGACGATGTGAACCCACCTCTGCTCAAGTGCTTCTTCTGTGAAGGCCTGGAAACGCCAGGTGAGAGGCTTTTGCAAGGAACTTCTAAAGGCTACGCTACTTTATTGAAACATGCAGAAGCCATGGAAAATGCTACAATTTTGGAGCATATGAAGAAGGATGAAAATGAAGGAAAACTTAGATACCACATAAAGTGTAAAGATTATTTGTACAACAAGTTTGTCAAGGTCACCAAGATGTCAGCTCAAGCATCAAAGGCAGAGGAAGAGACAGCAAAGCTGAAGCGAAGGCGCACTTGCTCTGATTTCAGTGCATCAACTGCATGCACCTCTTCAAGTTCACAGTCCGTTCAGCTTCTGTACAAGAATGTATGCATTCTTTGCAACCAACCCGCTCATCTCTACGAACATAAACCAGCAGACACTAGAAAGAAATATAGAGTGCCTGATAATGTGACTTCAGATAGACTAAAGGCAAGCTTGCTGAAGATAGCAAGGAGTCGTGGAGATGACTGGGGCACAGACGTCCTTGGACGTCTGGAAGGGATCAATGACTTAGTAGCAGAAGAAACCTTGTATCATTTGCGCTGCAAACTTCTTTTTGAAAAGGGTAGGCCTTACTCCAAGACTGCAGATGAAGGACCAAGGAAGAGAGGACAAAAGAAAATAGATGATGAGCGAGAGGTTGTTTTTATTGAATTATGCGAATGGCTAGACACAGAACTCGAGCATGGGGTGATGACGCTTGACCAAGTCCACGAAAAGATGCAGCAGTTTGATCAGTCACCCGATAAGAGCCTCTCTTATTCAAAGAAATGGCTAAGGATGAAACTTCAAGAGAAATATCATGACACACTGTACTTCACATCACAGTCGAAAAGGTCAGATGTACTCTGCCTCAAAGATAACACAAGCAACATTCTGCGAGAGCATCATGCTAATCTTCAGCAAGGAGATGAGAAGACACAAATCATAAAGACAGCACTAAAGTTCATATGCAACGACATCGCCATGATTAATCTAGATCCAAAGTCATACCCCACTGCATACAGTATGGCTGATATCCAGAGTCAGCTGGCACTTGTTCCTGAGAGCCTCCAGATGTTCTTGAGACCAATAGTGAAGACCAATGAAAGAGTAGCTGTTTGGCGGCAGAACTTTATCAAGGCTCGTCGGCCTCAATCAGGAGTATTGCCATACCAAATGGGGCTTGCCATATAACTTGATCATAGATCTGGGTCAAAATGGTTGATCGACAAGTTACACCGGCTAGGATACACTGAGTCTTACTCAGAGACACAAAACTACAAATACTGCTTCCTCAATGACAGGAATGGAGATGGCGTCCCAGATACATCTGGCACACTTGATACCATTGTAGAAGAAACTGATGACCAGATCAATGATGAGGCTGCGATTGATGCCGCACTTGAGGATGCAACGGTTCCAACTGCCAGTGAAAGTGACAATCAGGTGGTCTCCATGGAGGTTGCGGAAGCAAACAATGCAGTCACTCAGTTCGTTGGGGACAATATAGATTTAAACATTGTCTCTGTCAGTGGAAACACCCTGTTTTATTCAATGGTTTGAAGAGAACAACCCATTCGACCATGATCGAGACAAGAATATACTTGTATCTTTCTCTACAGGATTCACACGCACGGGGGATGACTCAGTCAATGCGAAGAGAGCAGCTGAAGTAGGTAGAGAGATACAGATAAAGCTGGATGGACAGTCAGCAACATCAACCATGGAGGTGAAGTCAAATGTACAAGCCCTGTGATCACTCAGAAAGATTCCCAAGATCAACGAGAAGAAGATTCATCTTGACTCACTCAAGTTGTTCAACCGACTGATCATTTTTGCTCAACGGGATATGACAGTTGAGACAAGCTTGGAGTATGAGCTAACTCCCATCCCATTGTCCCTTTTCAGCAACAAAGATCACAAAATTAACAAGGCAAACAAGGCAGGGTTTTCCAAAACTAGCCTGAAGGAGTTGACTGATCCACTTGAACTCACTAACCAACCCTGTTCCACTTTGGTGGTTGATGGAGGATGGCTTCTCTACATGGTGAAGTGGGAACAAGGCCAGACTTGGCAGGAGATTGCCAACAGTTACCTAAGGTACGTGCAGCATCTTGGCTATAAGTCTCAAAGGATCATTGTGGTCTTTGATGGCTATAACAGATCACCAAAAGATCATGACCACATCCGACGTAGCAAGAAATCATGCTGTGATCTCCAGATTCAACCAGATATGATGCACTGGACACCAAGAGCAAAGTTCTTGGACAACATCCATAACAAGAGTGAACTCATTCACCTCCTCTCCTCAACGTTCAGAAAACTTAACATCACTGTGGAGCAGACTGACAATGATGCTGACACTTCGACTGTGAGAGAGGCATTGGTTGCTGCTAAAGATGGCTCTGTTGAGGTCAGTAGTTTGTGTAGATATTTAACTTTCATTTGCTTAACTACTTTAAAATAAGAGTTTTGATTTTTTTAAATATTTTCACATGCTCTCTTTACAGTTGCGAGCAGAAGACGCAGACATGCTGGTAATGCTGGTGCACCATAGCTCGAGTACCAACCACCCACTCTTCTCAACCACATCCAAGGGCTCTTATGATGTCAGGAAGATCCGGGAAGCTCTCTCAGAAAGAAAGAGATGCTACCTGCTCTTTTGTCATGCGTTCACTGGGTGTGATACAGTTTCTGCTATTTCTGGCCATGGGAAAACAACTCTGTTTGACAGGTAATAATAGTAGGCCTATACTAATAAAAGTAATTGTATTTTAGTGAAATATTTGTATATTGAAATATCTTTAAAAAACCTTGAAATGCACTTTTTCAGGTTTTGTGCAGGGGACATTGATAAACATATGGACATCTTCATGGACATTCATGCTACCAAGGGTGCAGTGGTTCAGGCTGGAACTGCGATCTTCCAATATATTTACAATGGACCAGGTACTACTCTGGGTGAAATTCGGTACGCCATGTTCTCACGGAAGGCAGCAGCTGGGCTGATCAAACCAGAGACTTTACCTCCAACAGAGGGTGCGGCTGTACAGCATTCTCCGTGCCGACCTACAGACCCGGGACTGAATTCTTCTACAGAGCATGTCTCTGGACCCCAGTGACTATGGATGGACATTCGGTGTTCATGGTTATGAGCCGGTTCCAACACTAGACCCAATGGCTCCTGAGGAGCTCCTACAGTTCACAAGCTGTAACTGTAATGGAGAATGCAGCAACAGGCGATGCAGCTGCAAAAAGAATGGTGTCAAGTGCATCTCAGCATGTGGAGTTTGTAAAGGCATTACATGCAAGAATGGTATTCATGATGGTCTTGAAGAAGACTCAGACATTGACTTGTGAAGCATTTGACATGGATTTTCTCTGACTATTGCAACTATTGTAATAAATGCAAAAAAATATATATGCAAAAGTTGGCATGGCAGTTATTCCACTAAGGAGTAGATCTAGAGAAAATTAAATGCTAGCAATCAACTCAGAATCATGGAAAAAAAACAAAAGTAAGTCTCTACAGCATTGCTGTGATTTGTTATGATAAAAAATGATTTATCTAAATCTTTTTCAAAAAATCACCCTCACCCGGACTCCCCCCTCCCCCACTTCCTCTCTATTTTACTACAATATTTTCAAAACAAAAAATGAAAATAAAAGAATAGATAAATTAAAGACCAAGAGTCTCTCACTGGGAGGGGGTGGATGGAAAGGGCCTTAAGAACGGGATAAAAAAATAAAAAGAATAAAAAATAAAAAATCTTTTAAAAATCATAAAAAAATCACACAAGTGAGTTAGAGACTTACCCCAAGAGACTTTTTTGTTCAGAAAATTATGTACAAAAAGGTGTTGGTAGCCTTTTTTCCTAAACCGGAAGTTGATTTTTTTAATACTGGTGTCAATACCCCAACTTTGATCAGGTTTTTTCAGGGTTTCCCCCTGGAGTTGAATTTCAACATTTTAATACATGTTATTACACACCTCTATGAACACATTCATGAAGAAATTTCTTGGTAATGCTTTACTTCCTAGATTTTCCTAACTTTCCCTCACTAGTGCAAAGATGAGCACCTAGATTGTCCTGTGGCCCCAGAATAATCATGTCAGAGCGAGGCATCAGGAGAACAGAGAATGATAGCTATGGAGAAGTTGTGTTAACCAATGTAACCAGTGAAAGAGCTGGGGTAAGAGAGACTGAGAAAAAGAGAGAGAGACAGAGAGAAAGGTGAAGAGAGTTGTGTGGTTAAGGTGTGATCTTGTGAGGTATTATCACTCACTACTATTTACTTTTCAAAGTGGAAGTAAGCAGCCCATCTTTCCCACCTTTGTATGGCTGGGATATGATGACATCAGTGGTCCTCATTCATGTCCCTTAGAGGGCCGTGTGTGTGTGTGTGTGTGTGTGTGTGTGTGTGTGTGTGTGTGTGTGTGTGTGTGTGTGTGTGTGTGTGTGTGTGTGTGTGTGTGTGTGTGTGTGTGTGTGTGCAAGCTTTCATCCCAACCAAACAGTACACCAGCTGATTTCCCTCCAGACAGAGGAGGACTAAGAAATCCCCCCCTTTTTTTCTCCCCAATTGTATTTGGCCAATTACCCCACTCTTCTGAGCCGTCCCGGTCGCTGCGCCACCCCCTCTGCCGATCCGGGGAGGGCTGCAGACTACCACATGCCTCCTCCGATACATGTGGAGTCGCCAGCCGCTTCTTTTCACTTGACAGTGAGGAGTTTTGCCAGGGGACGTAGGGCGTGGGAGGATCATGCTATCCCCCCCCCTCCCCCGAACAGGCGCCCCGACCGACCAGAGGAGGCGCTAGTGCAGTGACCAGGACACATACCCACATCCGGCTTCCCACCCGCAGACACGGCCAATTGTGTCTGTAGGGACACCTAACCAAGGCGAAGATAACACAGGGATTCGAACCAGTGATCCCTGTGTTGTTAGGCAACAGAATAGACTGCTATGCTACCCGGACACCCAGGACTAAGAAATTTTGCAGACACACATAACTGACCACTGCGCTACATTTTAATCATCCTGTTAGTACCGTCCATGTTCGTCTACCTTACCAGTTAGCCACATAAGAAGCTGAAGAGAGAGGGAGTTCTGAGTCTAATGAAGATGCAATGGGTGAGATAGGGAGAGACAAAAATGAGACAGATGGTAAAAGGAATTGGTGAGACAAAGAGAAACAGAAAATAGGAACCGCCCATGAAAGAAAGCGATTGAGCAAGATGAGAAACAGACAGGGAGAAAGTAAGAGCGAGCGAGTCAGTGAGGCTAACCCCCTGTTCAATACATGTGGATAAAAGACTCCACAATATCAAGACCAGAATACCTCGCTTCCACAATAGCACTTACCCTGCAGCAACCCGCATCCTAACTGCTTCACAAGTGTAGTCTCCTTCAGCACATGCTCTTTAATTTGTCACTTTAAGGGCGTGGGCTGTATGGTTGCATCAGCTGAATTATACTGAATTATAATTGTAATAGTATGTTTTTGTGGACACTGCTTGTATTTTAACTGTTGTTATCTTTGAGCACACTGAGGCAAATTCCAAACGTTGATTTGGCAATAAATTATTGAATCTTGAAGAGAGACACTAAAAAACACCGGCCGCGAAAAAGAGACCGTGGGAGAGTGAGATGAGAGACAGACGGGCGGACAGACAGAGAGAGATAGTTGGATAGAGAGAGGTGAGTGAGGCGATTATCTTACACATGTCTGTGTAACCCTTCAAGGGCTCTAGCCTGCCCGCAGTAACACACATTCAACTATTCTTTCTCTCCCCCCACGATGTCCTCTTTCTCTCCTCCTAGTGAGGGGAAGGAAAATAACTACTGACCTTTACTGAGATGACATTTGTATGACATGGTGATTATATGGTGGGGAAGCGCGCACACGCACGTGTGTGTGTGTGTGTGTGTGGGGGGGGGGGGGGGGGGTTAGAAACCACTTTTTTCCCCTTTATGATGGGTCCAATTCCAATTTACTGTGTGCATTGGGTAAGGGAAAAAAATGTGTGAAAGGGTGAGACAGAAAAGAGCAAGAGAAATAAGTTGAGGGTAGGAAGTTTGAAAATCTGAAAAAAGGCCAGTCGGGACTTTCCAAAGGAAGTGTGGCATATAGAGCCTGGGGTCCTTATAACAATGAGTTTAGCCCAGCATCTAGCCTACATCTCTAATCTTTGTGATGAATGTTTTCCTCATGAAATGAGATTGTTCCTCCTCAATGCTTCCTGCAGTAGCTTGCATGAAATGGATGAATAGGGGTCACAAGTGAAATAGGTTGAGAACCACCAGTCTAGGACATTGGTGCTGTTGGTAACCATTGTACCTTTACTCTCTTAAATGCTTGCTGAGGCTAAGGTTACACTAAAATTAAAATGATTTAATGCTTTACACTATATTTAAAATGCCATCTTCCCTTCAGTTAAGGGGGGGGCATCCCTAAAATGTTCATATCACTGTTCAAAGGAATGGGGAGTGTGGAAGAGAGGTGAAGAAGAGAGTGCAGGCAAGGTGGAGTGGGTGGAGACAGGTATCAGGAGTGATTTGCAACAGAGGGGTACCAGCAAGAGTTAAAGGGAAGGTTTACAAGATGGTTGTGAGACCAGCTTTGTTATATGGTTTGGAGACAGTGGCACTGACAAAAAGACAGGAGGTGGAGCTGGAGGTGGCAGAGTTGAAGATGCTAAGATTTTCATTGGGAGTGATGAAGAGGGACAGGATAGAAACAAGTATATCAGAGGGACAGCTCAGGTTGGATGGTTTGGAGACAAAGCAAGAGAGGCAAGATTGAGATTGGTTTGGACATGTGTGAAGGAGGGATGCTGTATGGGGAGAAGGATACGGAATATGGAGCTGCCAGGCAAGAGGAAAAGGGGAGGGCCAAAGAGGAGGTTTATGGATGTGATCAGGGAGGATATGCAGGTGGGTGGTGTGACAGGAAGATGCAGAGGACAGTAAGTGATGTAAACCGATGATCCGCTTTGTCGATCCCCAACGGGAGTAGCTGAAAGTAGTAGTAGTAGTAGTAGTAGTAGTAGTAGTAGTAGATTGGAGAAGTGGACGGAGTTATATCAGGGGTCTCGGTTCCCAGAAGAAAAATCCCATTCATTTTTCCCATAGACAATGTCACGACTGGTAATTCTTGCATTTCTGACACTTGGATGGTTGTGAAACTCGGTTGAATCATCAGTATAAACAAATAGCAACTGCACGGAAAAATTCTGGTTCGTTGAAAAAGGGTCAAAAGTACAAGGCTGTACATAAGAACTATAGGAGATAAGTCAACTACGAGTCCAAGTGTGCATTGCATCTAAAGAACATCCAATCATGGAGTTGAGAATTTTGTTGCCCATGTCAATGAAGTTATGTAGCTAGCTAAACTCTATGGATAAGATTATTCAGCAGTAATTCAACTCAACAGCTAGAAATATGGTGTATTATTTTGTTCCTAACTGTCGCCAGTGGTCTGAAGTGCATCAATGTGCATTCTACCGCTTTCCTTCAACCTATTCTGCGAAAGAATGATGGATTTAACTGATCAATTAATGTCAACTTTGTTTTGACTAGTTCTTCTCCATAATAAAAAAAAAGTCTTGCGGGAGATGGCAGCTTCGCCCACTTCGCCGCTCTATAAAACATGGCTGCCAATTGCTTTCTTGCTTGTGTTAAGGGAGCCTCTACATTTCCTTGCTCCCTTGGCTTCCCCTGCTACAAAGGGTGTAACATATAAGCTTCAAGCTTTAAGTGTACTCCCCAATCCAATGCTGCAAGACGTTGGTCACTCGAGCTCATTGTACATATAAATATGTGTTCTGTCCCCATCAGGACGTTGTTTTCTTTTACTTCGGCTTATCTCTCCCTGCTGGCAGTTCCTTGTAAAACATCAGTTTATACATTTAAGCATGTGACCTTTGTATCATGTGACTCAGTCAAGAAGTTGATTGTGAGCAGAACAGCCTCGTGGTTTTTGTCTCCACTCTCCTTTTTCAATTTTCTCCAATCTTCTACGTTCCATGCCTTTGGTAGCATTCTTGGTATGTCAGATGTATACTGACATGTTGTTCTAACTTATTTGTTGATTATGCTTACTAAGTTTGATGTGCAATGTGAACATTTTGATGATGATGATTGTTTGATAGCTCATATCAGGACGGCAGCATGCTAGTATG
This sequence comes from Lampris incognitus, assembly GCF_029633865.1. Classification (NCBI taxonomy): domain Eukaryota; kingdom Metazoa; phylum Chordata; class Actinopteri; order Lampriformes; family Lampridae; genus Lampris; species Lampris incognitus. Next base: position 37,955,793 of record NC_079212.1, read on the forward strand.
TTTCAGTAAGCTAGTTGGCTAAACTTAGCTTGTGTTGTGCTATAAGTAAGTCGATTTCAGTTATTTAGATAAGCGATGTAGGTTACGTTACTTAACACATTGCATTGCATTATTGCTCACAAGCCTTTATGTTAGCTACAGCAATACTACAGTACTATAGCTTTATGTAGTTATATTTTCTGTATTTTCTTTTGACAGTTATTGTGGTATGGTGTTTATGACTCATCTTCTCTATATTTAAGTGATGTTGGTAATTGTGTTTTATTTCTGTTTCACCCTTTTTCTGTCAATAAACTGACGCAAGATGATCCCAGTCTCCACTGATTGATGGGAGAAGGTGTTTAGCTGCTTGTCAGATTGCATAGGGTTACATGCATGCAGGACAAGAGAATATTACCCTTTTCCCACTGGCCAAAAAAAAAAAAAAACCCGCTAACATCCGCCTTTTTACATTGACCAAAGGCAGACATTAATGGGTATTTTGGCCAGTGGGAAAAGGGTTTATGAAATAGCTGCACATTAAAGGAAAGCTCCATTTAAAATATCTTGTCAAATATTATTTTCTTTTTAATTTCTTTATTAATCCCCATGGGGGAAATTCTTTCTCTGCATTTAACTCATCCTAGCTGTGTAGGTAGGAGCAGCGGGCAGCCACCGTGCAGCACCCGGGGACCAACTCCTCTTCGTCTTGCCATGCCTCGGTCAGGGGCACAGACAGGAGTGTTAACCCTAACATGCATGTCTTTTTGATGGTGGGGGAAACCGGCGCACCCAGAGAAAACCCATGCAGACACGGGGAGAACATGCAAACTCCACACATAGGATGACCTGGGATGACCCCCCAAGGTTGGACAACCCCGGGGTTCAAACCCAGGACCTTCTTGCTGTGAGGCGACAGCGCTAACCACTGTGCCACCATGCTTTACATTGGCAACAAATAAGAAAGAACACAGCAAAAAGAAGTTGAAGATTTCAAACAGTTGAACTAAATTGAACCAAATCATATGGCTACAAACCAGGCTAAACAAGTTAGGTTGGTAGGGGTCAAACATCAACATTTTAAGAGATGAATGAATGAGAGGGAAGCGAGGTGTAGTGGTGTTGTTAAGTGTAAAAGCAACACATCAACTCAGAAAACAGCCCAGCCCAACACTTCGAATGAATGCATTTCAGTAGATCATCCCATTTTCTGTCCATTTGAGGTTTTTATTTTGTTCTTATCCCTTCTAGGCGGCATCCGTTGCACACTTGTCGCGTGACTACCTGGAAAAAAAAAACACCTGCCTTTCCCTTGCAGCTGAGAGTGGGCTTGTTGTCAAGAACTCTCTCGTCCTCCTACGGTGATATTTGGTCAATGGGCTCACTGACCTTTACCTCAGCTTCCCATTGTTTTTTGTGGTTTGTAGCACTGTGTCAGACCATTTCACATGAACTTCCCCTCCAGCGTGTTTCCTCTGCAGGCGAAGTTGAGGTTTGAATAGAATAAAACAAATCTTTTTGTTAAAAATCAAAAAATGTGTCTAAGACAGAGAAGTTAATATCACACAAACATGGGTTTGTATTAATATTCCCACTCACTTAGTGATACCCAGGTCAGATTTTTTTTTTACCTGCACCCACCCAACTAAGCACGAGGGCCCATCTGAGCCTGCCTGACTTGTTTTCATGCACATATGATAATGATCCAAAACCGACCCACCAACACAAATGGGAAAGGGAAAAAAATCCAGCAACATTAATTTTTCAGACTCTTCTTGTGACATTTATTAAATAGCATAGCTAACATTAGAACGGACATTGCCTATTTAGAACTACATTCAACATTTCTAGAACAGAGCATTTCAACCAAAACACAAGGGATGCTTATAGTAGACCAACATGGAATACTCAGTGAACAGAAATTAGATAAGTAACATCCTTCTCATTGAACTCCTTTGCAATATATATATGAGCTTTTACTCTGTTGACTCCTTGCCTGCCTCCACAGGATTATTGCCGGCAGTTCGATGAAATAAAATGGGGTCTACAGTACCTCGGGTTCACTCCTAATACACCTCACCTCAATCATTCTTCCTGCTGAGCTGAAGTTGTGGTCGCTTGTGGCATTTGTAGGATTGATGCATTGCTCTGCGTTTGAAAGCATTGATAACTGAGGAAAGACAGACCGATGCTTCTTCCAGGATGCATCAGCTCGCTGTCAAGCCAAATAAAATGGTCTCTTCCTCTGAAGTACTCACTGCAGACAATAGCTTTAAAGCAGATACATACCGGGGCCAAGGTCTAGAGATCTTCATCGCCTTCCTGGAGGACCAATTCAAGCAGTGCCCAGGACACAGTCTGGCAACTGTTACGTACGTATTATAGTCTTCTGTCATTATAAGGGGATTATTTTATGTCATTCTAAGGATCAGTTTCCCAAACACAGATTAAGCCTAGTCCTGGATGGCCCCTAAGGGTTTTGCCCTTGAGAAAAAAAAAAGCAGCTTGTGGAAATAAAATCCAAACTTTTTTTTTTTGCTGAAAATTCATAACTTTCAAATGTTGACTGAGATTTGTGAATGTGTGTCCAGATTTGCAAATATGTACTGAGATCAGAATCAAAATCAGCTTTATTGGCCGAGTGTGCCTACGCACATGAGGAATTTGACTCTGGTACACAGCAGCTTCTAGCACTTGCACACTCACAAAAAATAATACAAACAACAAACAAAAAGGGGAAAAAAACAGAAGAGATACAACAACAGGACACTTGAGGCAAGCATGCATGCTCAACAGGTATGTCGCTGCTATACAAAGTTTAGTTATGGTTTAGTAATCAATCAGCAACCTATGCCCATATATTATACCATATTCCATATATACTATATTAACCATACACTATATTATATACCACACCATGACTCCACAACCCATACAATGCTATATACTCCTGCTATATTACACTATATTATCTTATGTACCAGAAGTATACACTATATGTTCACCTACCATCCACCTAACAACTACATACCATAGTATGCACCTATGTTACAACCACAACAATAAAAGAAATAATTGTAACCAGTATACAGTAGGTGCATATGTATTTACAATTGTACATTTGTATTGTACAAACATTGTATTGCACATCTGATTTAAAAAGAGGTAGTGCACACTGTAGATATGTGGGTGAGACATCTTGACCAGAAGGGGCTGTTTACAAAGTGTCATATTTGTCATGTTGCACCATGCTGTTAAGTGTTCATGAGAGAGATGACCTGTAGGGGGGGGGGGCGACTGTGCCTATGTCTAGTGGTTTTGGTGCACATTGTTCCGTAGCATTTGCCAGAGTGTAGGAGTTCAAACAGACTGTGTCCTGGGTGTGGGAGTCTGTGCTGATTCAGTCCGCCTGTTTCCAGGCTCTAGAGTTGTACAAGTCCTGCAGGGTGGGCAGGGGAGCGCCAATGATTTTTTTTTCTTCTGTCCTTACTGTTCGCTGCAGTCTGTTCCCACCCTGTTTTGTTGCTGCTCCAAACCAGACCGTGATGGATATGCACAGGACAGATTCAGTGACTGCGGTGTAGAACTGGCTCAACAGCAACAGTGGCAGACCAGATTTCCTCAGTAGCCACAGAAAGAACATTTTTTTGAGAATGGCGTTGATGTCGGTCTCCCACTTCAGATCTTTGGAAATGGTGGTTCCCAGAAACTTGAAGGTCTCAACGGTTGACACAGGGCTGTTGGATATTGTGAGGGGGAGCAGTGCTTAGGGGTGTCTCCTTAAGTTCACGGTCATCTCCACAGTCTTAAGCATCTCCAAGTTGTTCTGACTCCACCAGAGCACCAGCCAGCTGCTCAACCTCCTGCCGTTATGTAGACTCCCTCCGATATGTAGTCTTGTCACCATCCTGGATGGGTCTGATGACCGTAGTGTCATCTGCAAACTTCAGTAGTTTAACAGCTGGGTCCTTGGAGGTGCAGTCATTAGTGTAGAGGGAGAGGCACAGTGGGAAGAGGACACATCCCAGGGGGACACCAGTGCTAACTGTCCGTATACCAGAAGTGACTTCCCCCAGCCTCACCTGCTGTTTTGTGCCTGTCAGGAAGCAGCTGATTCACTGACAGATGGCGGCTGATACAGTGAGCTGGGAGAGTTTGGAGGAGAGGATTTCTGGAATGATGGTGTTAAATTCCAAGCTGAAGTCCACAAACAGGATCATTGCATATGTCGCTGGGTAGTCAAGGTGTTGCAGGATGTAGTGCAGTGAGTTCATCATCCACTGACCTGTTTGCCCCATAGGCAAACTGCAGGGGGTCTAACAGGTGTCCTGTGACATTCTTCAGGTGGGGCAACACCAGACGTTCGAAGGTCTTCATGACCACAGATGTCAGAGTGACAGGCCTGTAGTCATTCAGTCCTGTGACGGAGGGCTTCTTTGGGACCGTGATGATGGTGGAGCATTTGAAGCAGGAGGGAACTTCACACAGCTTCAGGGATCTGTTGAAGAGCTGTGGGAAGACTGGCATGAGATGGTCAGCACAGGCTTTAAGACAGGATGGGGAGACACCATCTGGACCTGGTGCTTTTCTGGTCTTCTCTCTCTGGAAAAGCCGGCTCGGCTCACATCCTCTACATATATCTTGAGTACAGCCTGAGTATCGGGGGGGGGGGTTGCCAGAGGTGTGATGGGGTTGTTGTTGGGCCTGAATGGGTGGGTGGTGTGAATTTATCTCTCTCAAACCTGCAATAGAATACATTGCGGATGTCAGCCAGGTCTTTGTATATGTAAATACCGACGAAGATGAAGGATGAAAACTACCGTGGTGAATAAAATGGCTTTCAGTTTATGAACAATGACTCCAAGTTCAGGCTGCAGTATTTACTTAACACTGTTACAGCTGTACACCAGCCTTCATTTATGTAGAAGCAAATTCCTCCACCCTTCACTTTCCCTGATGGTGCCGTAACACAATCTGCTCAGTGTAGGCGGAAGCCTGGCAGATGTAAGCCACTGCTGGGGATGGATTCGCTTAGCCAAGTTCAGTGAAACAAAGGGCAGCAGAACGTGCAAAGTCCTTGTTCATCCCGTTTAGGAGAAGCAGCTCGTCCATTTTGTTGGGCATGGAACCGAGATTCGCTAGGTGAATCATTGGGAGTGCAGATCAAAATGTTATTGGAACCTCACCAGTGCACCGGCCCGCTTCCCCGTCTGCGCTGCCTCCATGTCCCACAGAGAGCTGCTTTTTCTCCAACTCAGACCTTTGAAAACTGGTGAAAAACTGTCTGGAGTTGACTACCTAATGTTAAGCAATTCTTCTCTAGTGAAAATAATCAGGTTTGAATAACTGGAGACACAGAGTACTAGAGAGTGCTGTGCCGAGGCGGCCATGAATATAGTATTCTGATTCTGATCCCCGGTGCCATCTTGATTACAACAGAGATCTGAGATGTGCAAATATGTACTGAGTTTTGTGAATGTGTACCCAGATTTGGAAATGTGTGCTGAGATTTGTTTATGTGTGTCCAGATTTGAAAGTGTGTTATCAGCAGCTCATGTTTCATGTAACTCAGTATCCATGTCTCCACACCTTTTCCTATCAGCGTCTGTCCACTCATTGGCATGTACAGATTTATACTGAGATTTGCAAATGCGGCTTTGTGAAGCCCACCCACTACCAAGCAGGGGAGTCAAGCTGCTCAGGTGCTGCTGTGACTTGTCCAAAAAAAAAAAAAGGCTGCCAGTGTTTAAAAGGAAATGGTAATAAATGGGAGCAAGCCACAGGTAAGCAATATCCATCCATCCATTATCCAAACTGTTTACCCTACTCTCAGGGTCGCGGGGATGCTGGAGCCTACCCCAGCAGTCACTGGGCGGCAGGCGAGGAGACACCCTGGACAGGCCGCCAGGCCATCACAGGGCCCACACACACACACACACACACACCTAGGAACAACTTTAGTATGGCCCACATGGAGTAAAAATCAGTAGGCACTATGAGCCAATGACTAATGTTTTTCTATAAAACATGACCATCAGCCTCTAACCACAGCACTGAAGTGAAGACAGAAATATGGTGGATGTTGGATATTAATTTACTGTGATGGCCTGGCAGCCTGTCCAGGGTGTCTCCCCGCCTGCCGCCCAATGGCTGCTGGGATAGGCTCCAGCATCCCCGCGACCCTGAGAGCAGGATAAGCGGTTCGGATAATAGAAGAAGCTCCTCTGCAGGCAAGCAGTATTGTAGAGCTGGTAGTGCAGACTAGACAGATAATCATTTTCATTGTTTCTGCTGGTCCAAACCAGACAGTCAGCAGAATTTCCAGGCAGGAAGACTAGGCTGTTTGAGTGGACAAACCAAACAGGGGAATCGTCAGTGTATGACAACAAGAGAGAGAAGATTGTTCATTGAAAGGAGTGTCTATTTCCAACCAGTATACCAACGTTAGGAACCATCAATGAACTACAACATAATACAAAACTGCATAGCTTGAGGAGATTGAACCGAATGTAACTGTTTTTATATTAAGTGTTACATGTTGTTGCTAGTTGTAGTTGTGTGTGTGCGTGCGTGTGTGTGTGTGTGTGTGTGTGTGTGTGTGTGTGTGTGTGTGTGTGTGTGTGTGTGTGTGTGTGTGTGTGTGTGTGTGTGATATTTCGGGATATTTTCAAAAACCCCTAAACTGTACCACCTAAGTACATGAAACCAACACACATATTCAGGACACTGTGCTCCAAGATGCACACTTTTTGAATTTTGAAATTTCTGTCTTTAATGTTTTGTAATTTTTAATTTGTATATCTTTAGTAATTATGGGTCAGCGCTATTGACAACGAGCTACTGAGGATGAAGAGTGGAAAGGCAGTTGGTCGTGATGACATACCTGTGGAGGCATGGAGATGTTTAGGAGAGATGGCAGTGGGATTTTTAACTAGATTGTTTAACACAATCTTGAAAAGTGAGAGGATGCCTGAGGAGTGGAGAAGAAGCATACTGGTACCGATTTTCAAGAACAAGGGCAATGTGTAGAACTGTAGCAACTACAGAGGTATAAAGTTGATCAGCCACAGCATGAAGATATGGGAAAGAGTAATAGAAGCTAGGTTAAGAGGAGAGGTGATGATCAGCGAGCAGCAGTATGGTTTCATGCCACGAAAGAGCACCACAGATGCAATGTTTGCTTTGAGAATGTTGATGGAGAAGTATAGAGAAGGCCAGAAAGAGTTGCACTGTGTCTTTGTGGATTTAGAGAAAGCATATGACAGGGTGCCGAGAGAGGAGGTGTGGTATTGTATGAGGAAGTCAGGAGTTGCAGAGGAGTATGTAGGAGTGGTGCAGGATACGTTATGTATGAGGGAAGCATGGCAATGGTGAGGTGTGCGGTTGGAATGACAGATGGATTCAATGTGGAGGTGGGATTACATCAAGGATCAGCTCTGAGCCCTTTCTTCTTTGCAGTGGTGATGGACAGGCTGACGGACAAGATCAGGCAGGGATCTCCATGGACGATGATGTTTGCAGATGACATTGTGATCTGTAGCGAGAGTAGGGTGCAGGTTGAGGCGAGCCTGGAGAGGTGGAGGTATGCACTGGAGAGAAGAGGAATGAAAGTCAGTAGGAGCAAGACGGAATACCTATGCATGATGAGAGGGAGGACAGTGGAATGTTGAGGATGCAAGGAGTAGAGGTGATGAAGGCATATGAGTTTAAATACCTGGGGTCAACTGTCCAAAGTAATGGGGAGTGCAGGAGAGAGGTGAAAAAGAGAGTGCAGGCAGGGTGGAGTGGGTGGAGAAGAGTGTCAGGAGTGATTTGTGACAGAAGGGTACCAGCAAGAGTTAAAGGGAAGGTTTACAAGATGGTTGTGAGACCAGCTATGTTATATGGTTTGGAGACAGTGGCACTGACGAAAAGACAGGAGGTGGCGCTGGAGGTGACAGAGTTGAAGATGCTAAGATTTTCTTTGTGGAGTGACGAAGAAGGACAGGATTAGGGATGATTATATTAGAGGGACAGCTCAGGTTGGACGGTTTGGAGACAAAGCAAGAGAGGCAAGATTGAGATGGCTTGGACATGTGTGGAGGAGAGATGCTGGGTATATTGGGAGAAGGATGCTGAATATGGAGCTGCCAGGGGAGAAGAAAAGAGGAAGGCCAAAGAGGAGGTTTATAGATGTGGTGAGGGAGGACATGCAGGTGGCTGGTGTGACAGAGGAAGATGCAGAAGACAGGAAGAGATGGAAACAGATGATCCGCTGTGGCGACCCCTAACAGGAGCAGCCGAAAGTAATAGTAGTAGTAGTAGTAGATGGGTCAGCGCTACTAAGAGAGGTGCAAGTTAGCGTAAGTTTTTCTATGATTATTGCCGACGGAGGTGGCCAATTTAGGATGGTATCTACTAAAACTGGGCAGGATAATAAACACAGGTGCAGTCTTGTTAATCTAAATGTGACGGCCGTTATACAAACATCTTTCCCACAAGACCCTTCGATTGCTCCTGCTACATTCTGTATTATATTATAACATTTATTTTTGATTGCATTGAGAGCATCATAGTGATTTGGGAACTGTATATAATCTTGCGCTCTTTGCATTAGTGCAATAAGGAGTTGTGACATTGTGATTGGTTGATTGATTAGCTATACTTGCTACTGTTGGCTAACATGAACCAAAGGCCAATAAATGAAGTGAGGCCAAGAGTTTCATTACCGGCTCCAAATCTTCTTTGATTTCTTCACGCGAATAGAGAATAATGTGACTTGGCAGGCGATTAGTTCGCACAGTGTTTTCTTCTGACATTGTGAATAAATTAAAATGCAGAAAAAACACTTTCCTTTCTGACACGCTCCCTGTTTATCATGCAGTGTCCTCTCTAGGTCACAATCATAGCAGCCATGTCAGCAGAGCAACGAGTTAAGAGTTGCTTTTCAGAGGCATTAAATTGCACCAAGGTCATAATTACTAACAGCCATGATAAATCTCATTCAGGGTTTAGTCGGCGTTATGGGTGGGGCTTGGGGGTCCGGCCTGTTCCAATAAGGTCACTGTGCCCCCCTCGGCTGAATTCCCTCCCTGACAAAAAAACTAATAAAACTTAAAATACTTTTACAGCTATAAGTAAAATTAAGTCATAGAATTTGGCAATGGAAGACTTAACACCATCCTGCAAAATAAAGCACGAAACAGTGATACTTTGCATTTATTGTCGTGTATGAAACACTAATACTGTTCTAAACTGTTTAAGTAGATAACTGGAAAGTGCACACGGCAGACTTATGACAGTAACGTAGTATATTTATTATTACGCTGTAACAACCTAGCTATCCCGAGTAGAGCGGAGTACCAAGAGAACGCCCTGGTGGCGATTCTGCCTTATATACTCTTCAGGAACAACCAATAGCTGACCTCCACCTCATTCAGCAACAATCACATTTGAATGTGCACATTCAAAAACGAACAACCCACACTGGTTAATATTCTGTGTTGGGAACACCACAGCTCCTCCCCTGTAAATTCAAACTTCATTTTTTTTCTAGGATTCTAACATATCCTTTTTGCTCTTAAGCTCATAACCATGTACAGTATTTCTTCAACAGTAACCATACATTAGATTACAGATTTCTTTTTTTTTCATTTTTTTTTTTCAATAACCAATCTGCATGTCAGTCACAAGTTCAGTCTATCAGGAGGACGTCTGTCTCTCACAGGACGAGTGTTCCTTTCCACAACTGGCAGTGGTGGTTCTACAGGTCGTTCTTCCACAACCTGTGGTTCAGGATGTTCTGACACATCAGTGTCTGCATTGAAATCATCAATCTCCCAAGAAGCTCTATCACAAGAGTCCATTTGAGTCTGATTTGGATTTCCCTTGACACCCAACATCTGGTTCACATGTCTTTTCACACAATTTCCATTTACTTCAACACTGTATGTGACAGGACCCAACACTTCACTTATAACTCCATTCAACCATTTCTCCCCTCCCCTGTAATTTTTTACCGACACGTGTTGACCAACCTTAAAAGACCTAATACGGGGAAGATTTGGTTCAGACTCGGTCTGCATTCTCTGAGAGAACTTTGGTTTGATAAGACACAACCTGGTTCGCACCTGTCTTCTCAGAAATAGCTCAGCTGGGGTCTTTCCTGTCTTAGTATGGGGTGTGTTTCTGTACCCAATCAGAAAATTTGCTACACAGTGCTCAAGCATCATACCACCAATGGCTCTATTCTTTGCAAGGGATTTCTTAAGATTTTGGACCAATCTTTCAGCTAAACCATTACTTGCAGGATGGTATGCAGGTGACTTGATGTGCTTTACTCCATTTTTAGTCATAAATGACTCAAACTCTTGTGATACGAACTGAGGTCCGTTATCAGTTACAACCTCTTTAGGCAACCCATAAGCTGCAAATAAATTTCTCATTGCTTCAATTGTCTTAGATGAAGTAGTAGTGGTCATGGGAACTATCTCTGGCCATCTAGCATAGGCATCAATCACTACTAAAAACATCTGCTTGTGGTCCTCAGCAAAATCAAGATGTACTCTTTCCCATGGACTCGAAGACCATTTCCATGTATGTATCGGTGCGGTAGCAGGCATACTACGCTGCTGCTGACAAATAGTACACTGATTTACTTCACGTTCAATACTGTCATCTAATGTAGGCCACCAGAATAAACTTCTAGCGAGGGACTTCATTTTAACTATTCCCCAGAGGTGCTCATGTAATTCCGACAATAGCCTGTCTCTTAGTTTATCAGGCACTACCACACGGTAACCCCATAATAAACAATCATCCTCAATGCTAAGCTCTAATTTTCTCTGAAAATAAGGCTTCAGTGACTCATCCTGTACATGTTTAGGCCATCCAGTTAACACCAACTGTTTAACCACTCTTAACACAGGATCTCTGTCTGTTTCTTGGGCTATTTCTCTAGCAGTAAGAGGTAAGTCTTCCAGGTAAGACACTCTGTAAATTGGGTTTGACACCACCTCTACATCAGGCTTCACAGGTAATCTTGATAAAGCATCAGCATTGCTATGCTGCTCTGACTTCTTGTACTGGATTTCGTATGTATACGCTGCCAAAATTAAAGCCCACCTTTGTAATCTAGCGGTGGCCAGTGTTGGCACACCTGTTTTAGGCCCCAGAATTTTCAACAGTGGCTTGTGGTCTGTCAATAACAAGAATTTCCCTCCATAAAGATACTCATGGAATTTCATAACTCCAAAAACAAGACCCAGTGCCTCTTTTTCCAGTTGAGAGTAATTCTGTTCTGTTTTAGTTAACATTCTGGATGCAAATGCGATAGGTCTCTCACTTCCATCTTTCATTTTGTGGCTGATTACAGCACCAATTCCATAAGGAGAAGCATCACATGCTAGTATGATATGTAACTCTGCATCAAAATGTACTAACAATTTATCTGACTGAAGAGACTTCTTTGCACTATCAAATGCACTTTGACATTTCTCTGACCATTCCCAGGTTGCATCTTTATGCAGCAATGCTGTCATTGGATGAATCAAAGTATATAGATTAGGGATAAACTTCCCATAGTAGTTTAACAGAGCTAAGAATGAGCTGAGTTCAGTTACATTTTTCGAACTGGAGCCCTCTGAATAGCATCTGTCTTTTCCTTCATTGGATGTATGCCCATGGCATCAATGACATGCCCTAAGTATGAAACGCTGTTCTGCATGAATGCACACTTCTCTCTTTTAACCCTGAGATTGTAAGTTTCAAGTCGACTAAGCACCTCTTCCAAGTTAGTCAGGTGCCTTTCTGTATCTTTTCCAGTAATTAAGATGTCATCTAAATAACAGATGACCCCTTCCATGCCCTGAAGAACCTGATCCATAATCTTTTGAAAAATAGCAGGGGCACTAGCAACACCGTAGGGTAACCTATTGTAGTGATACAACCCCTCTGTGTGTGTTGATAGTTAGGTAATGTCTTGAATTGTCCTCCAAAAAACACTTGCTGATAAGCCTGCGACAAGTCTAATTTGGTAAACTGCTGACCTCCTGCTAGTTTAGCAGATAAATCTTGGGTTTTGGGTAGTGGATACTGTTCCACATTCAACCATGGATTGATGGTGACCTTGTAGTCTCCACATATTCTCACACTGTCATCCTTTTTAGGCACACAAACTATTGGAGCTGCCCACTCACTGTAATTAATGGTTGAGATGACACCTTCAGCTTCCAATTTTGCCAGTTCTCTCTCTACGGCTTCTCTTAATGCATAAGGCACGTTTCTAGGCTTACAGAACTTGGGCACTGCATCTGGAAATACATGTAGTCTGGCTTCAATACCTTTTAACTTGCCTAGCTCAGGTTTGAACACTGATGCATGTCTGGCACACACATCATCCACTGTATCAGGAGCCACTCTGTTGACTCTTGACCAGTCTAGCTTTAATTGACTTATCCAGTCTCTGCCCATTAATGCAGGATCTCTTCCTTTCACGACTAGTAGTTCTAGCTTTTCTGAGCGTTCCTTGCATTTCACCTTTGCTGCGAATTTTCCTATCAACGGCAATGATTCCTCACTGTAGGTTTTCAGCACACAATTTGCAGGACTAAGTTTCACATCTTAAAACCTGCGTTTAAGTAGAGTTTCAGATATCACTGACACGGCTGCGCCAGTATCTACCTCCATTTTCACCCTTGTACCATTTACACTGACATACACATAGTAGGGTTTCACAATGTCACCTTTACCCATGTCCATTGCAAAAAGTTCGGCCCCTCCACTGTCCAATGTCTGACCAGTGTCAATGTTCTGTATGTGGGGTACTTGGGATTTAGTGGCCTCCCATCTATTTTTTATTTTATATACTTACCTTCATTGACCACTCACTACTAGTAAAGAGGATAATTGTCTGCTGTGTTGTTGTGATAGCCGGTTCTCGCCACAGGAGGGCACTGCAGGTTAATTGCTTCTGGCCTGTGTGGCGTAGTGCTGGCTCCCGCGGTGCACTCTGGGGCATTCGGGTAGAGTCGTCAGATGAGTGTTGCCGTTCGTATAGTTAGCCATGCTCTGAAAACGTGTCCTCTGTAATGTCTATTTGACAGATGGAGTAAAACAACAAAAACACCAGCCCTTGTAAGTGTCATTCTTATCAAGTGTGCTACAAATATTGGTGCCGAAACCCGGGATCAGCGCCATTGCCACCATTGTCAGGAGAAGAAGTGGGGAGCGGAGTGAGAACACGTGACCAACAATGGAACTGGAGCTTGAGCAACTGCAAGACAGGCTGAGTGAGACCCTCCTGCAGTTAGGGCTGGACCAGTTAAAAGAGGTGTGTGTTATTGCTAAAGTCCCCACTGAAAACCAGACAAAGAGGCATGCGCTGATCAGATTTATTAGTGAAACTGTGGATGAAGCAATTGAGAAGGAGGATGAAGAGGTAGCACGTCAGTTTCTGTCCAGACTAGTGGACCTCTCTAGTGAAATGAAGCAGAGAGGGGCGGAGTCACATACTGGTGCAGGTGCAGACAGTACTAACAAGGATGTTGCTGAATTGGCAAGCTTACATGAACAATATCAGGCCTTACAGTCCAGCTTTACTGCATCCACAAAAGCGCTTGAGGAAGAGATATCACGCCTCAGTGAAAAACTAAGTCTTAAAGAACCCAGTAGACCTAGTCAACCTTCAAACCCAATCCCGTCAGTAATCCAACCCCCTGAAGTGACCATACGCAGAGACTTTAAGATAAATGGCCAAATAGGAGAACGGGGGCAGATAGACAAGTTGTCTTATATAAATCTTACGCATCAGATTGATATGGGGGTGAGAAAAGGCCACAGCGAGTTGGAGATAATAGAGGCTGTAATCCGAGCCATCAGCCCTGGGCTGACTCTCCGTGACTTGTTAGAGATCAAAACCGAACTCACCCTCCCTCAGCTGAGGACCATTCTGAAAGGCCATTTCAAAGAGGATAGCTCTGTGGACCTATATCACCGACTAATCAACATCACACAGGACAGTCAGGAGTCACCACAGAACTTCCTGTTCCGAGCCATAGCATGTAAAGAGAGACTCTTAGCAGCAGCGAGAGAGCCTGGCTCTGATGAACAATATAGCCCTGAACTGATACAGAAGAAGTTCCTAAGAGCTGTGGGAACTGGGCTAGTGAATGACCAGGTAAAATATCAGCTCAAGAGCTATCTCGATGATCAAGCAACTACTGATGATGTTCTCATTGTTAAGATGATAGAGGCCGCAAGTTTCGAGTCAGAGAGACAGCGGAAATTCAAGAAGAGCTCCCACAGTAAGGAAACCAGAGTGCGGGAAGTGCGAGCTGAGGCACATCAGTATCTAGGAGCGGAAGCTGCAGTGGTCGGGGGTCAGGAGTCGTCGCCATCAACATCCGCGAGTGTGAAAGCCCTTAAGACACAGGCAGGGAACCAAAAGGAGTCTGCGTTCTACGAGATAATCCAACAGCTGAAAGGAGAAATGGAACAGATGAGAAAAGCCATGAACCCCTCCTCTGGCCAAAGACCTTCTCGTCAGCAGCAGCCTGTGAGGAAGCGCGGATGCAAAGCCTGTCAAGACAGTGAAAGGGGCGACCAGTGCAACCACTGTTTCAAATGCGGACAGAGTGGCCATCTTTCAAGAGGGTGTAGAGCTCAGAGGCCTGAAAAATCGGAGCAGGTAGACACATCTAGCTGTACTGTCACCAGCAAGCTCATCGACGACAGTATTCAGCTACTAGAAGCCAGAGTGTCTGCCCGACAGCGAGACGAGGCAGGGCGGGAACAGCAAGCACCCACAGTGAGTCATATCTCCTCAAAACGCCAGTCACAGCTGCTGAACCTAATTGGAAAGAAATACATGATAAACTGTTACATTGATGGTGTAGCCACACAGGCATTGTGGGATACCGGGTCGCAGGTCTGCCTAATCAGTGAAGAATGGAGGAGAAAACATCTCCCACACACCAAGGTGAGAAGCACAGAAGAGATCCTTGGCCCTGGCACCCTGACTGGTAAAGCAGCAAACCAGACAACCATTCCTTTCTCTGGATGGGTGGAAGTGACTGTCCAGTTAGCACCGAATAGCACCACTCAGACCCCACCAATGGAACTCACTGTGCCAATACTAGTAACCACACACCAGGGCACCGCAGAAGAACCGATCATCGGTTACAATGTAATTGAACACCTGTTAGAGTCTGGAGCTGGACAGCCATCAAGTGTAATCACAAAGGCACTAAGCATTGCGTTCGCGGTTGACTACAAGAAGGCTGAAGTCGTCGTGAAGCTGATAAAGAGCCGAGATGATATGGAAGGTGAGGGGATGGTTAAAGTGGGCCGAGAAAGCATGACTATTCCGGCGGGCCAGACAAAGACTGTTAAGTGTGGTGTTAGAGCAGGGCCCCTCCAAGCAGACCAGAACGTCCTCTTTGAGCCTAATGTGAACCCAAAGTGGCCAGAGGGCCTGAAGGTGGATGAAAACATTGTATGTTTACAGAAGGGAACCTGGTCACGCATCGCTGTCCCAGTGACTAACGTCACAGCTCATGACATCACACTGCCGCCACGGACTCCCCTGGGGCAGACCCAAAGAACTAGAGCCATCTACCCTGCCGCCGTGAAGCCGTTGGATGTGGATGGGACTAGTACAGTGAACCCAGTCATCCCAGGGACCTCCACAACAGGTACAGAACGAAGACCTGTGATTAGAGACACAACAAAGCTGAAAGGGCCAGGTGATGTCAAGACGGAACACCAGGAGGAAGATCTATGGGACCCGCCTGTCCCTCTGAACCACCTGACACCTGAACAACAACTGCAGGTGAGAGAGCTACTGCGGGAGGAGAGTAGTGTGTTCGCACGCGATGACCATGATGTGGGGACTATTCCATCACTCCAGCTCAAGATCCGCCTGAGTGACACCACACCGGTGAAGCGGACATACACATCAGTCCCAAAGCCTCTTCATAAAGAAGTGAAGGAATACCTCGAGGATTTACTGAACAGAGGCTGGATAACTAAGTCAAAATCACCCTACTCAAGCCCAATCGTGTGTGTGCGGAAAAAGGATGGGAGCCTCCGCCTCTGCTGTGACTACTGTGAGTTGAACAAGAGGTCCATCCCAGACCGCCATCCAATACCACGCATCCAGGATATGCTCGACAGCCTGAAGGGGAGTGCCTGGTTTTCTGTCTTGGATCAGGGGAAGGCATATCACCAGGGATTTCTTGAGGAGTCCAGCCGCCCACTGACTGCATTCATCACCCCGTGGGGATTATATGAATGGGTGAGAATTCCCTTCGGACTGTCCTCAGCCCCAGCAGAGTTCCAGAGGTCCATGGAGGAATGTTTGATTGGGCTGAGGGACGACATTTGTCAGCCGTATTTAGATGACAACCTGGTCCACTCAACCACATTCGACGAACACCTCCAGCACCTGAGTAGAGTACTGCACCGCTACAGAAGCCATGGAATCAAGCTGACGGCAAGAAAATGTGAACTCTTCAAAAACCAAGTAAGGTTCCTGGGAAGGCTTGTGACCAAGGATGGATACACAATGGACCCCGCTGATGTGGCCCCGGTCCAGGCACTGAAGGAGAGAGAACCTACGACCATCGGAGAGCTCAGGAAGATGCTGGGATTCATCTCGTATTACCGGCCCTACATACCTAACTTCTCCCGAATCGCAAGGCCTCTCTATGACCTCCTCACCCCAGAGAAGACAGCAGCGGGGAAGCTCAAACAAAAGAGAAAGGACAAGGGGAGGAAGGGCTCCCGAGACCATCTGCCCTCCTCCCACCCAGTTAAGTGGACAGCTGAACACCAACAGGTCCTCTGTCAGTTGATTGAATTCCTCATCCAGCCACCAGTGTTGGGCTACCCAGACTTTGAACAGCCCTTTATCCTTCACTGCGACGCGTCACGAGAGGGCCTCGGGGCAGTATTGTATCAAAGACAGTCACAGGGTGGGCTGGCAGTCATCGCGTACGGGTCTAGGACACTGACAACTCCTGAGAAGAACTACCATCTCCACTCAGGGAAGTTGGAGTTCCTCGCGATGAAATGGGCCATATGTGAGAGATTTAGAGATTACCTCTACCACGCTCCATCATTCACTGTCTACACAGACAATAATCCCCTCACCTATGTGCTCACGACAGCCAAACTGAATGCGACCACCCACAGGTGGGTAGCAGAGTTAGCCGATTTCCAGTTCTCTATCAAGTACCGGCCTGGACGAGCCAATGGGGACGCAGATAGCCTCTCACGCATGCCGATGGAGCAGTACATGCAGACCTGTTCACAAGAAGTACACCCCGAGGTCATGAACAGTGTGACCCAGGCGCTGTCAGTACAGCTGGAGAGAGCTGAGCCTTGGATGTGTCCGGTAACCATAGCCACAGCACTAGCCGAGTTTGAGAAGCAACATACATCACCTGTGGCAGAGATACCCAGTCAGACGGTGAGAGACGCCCAGAGGGAGGATGCTGTCATTGGTGAGGTGCTGAAGTACATAACCTCCAATCAGTGGCCTCGGGGAAAAACACAGTGTGCGAGCAGGGGTGTTGCGACACTCATGAGAGAGAAGCATCGGCTGTGCCTTGATGATGATGGCATCCTGCGCCGGAAAACAGCTACCCGAACTCAGCTAGTCCTGCCGAAAAAGTTCCATGAGCTGGTGTATAAAGAACTGCACAGAGACCTGGGCCATCTAGGCGTGGAGAGGGTGTTGCACCTGTTGAGGGACCGTTTCTATTGGCCTCACATGCAGAAAGATGTGGAACATTACATCACACAGGTGTGTAGCTGCCTGAAGACCAAGCGCCCCAACAAACCAACTAGAGCCCCTCTCACCAACATCGTGACCACACACCCATTTGAGATGGTCTCCATTGACTTCTTACACTTAGAGAAGTGTAAGGGAGGGTACGAGTATATACTGGTGGTTATGGACCACTTTACCCGTTTCGTTCAAGCCTATGCATGCAGAAACAAAGCTGCCAAGACCGCCGCAGAGAAGGTATTCGGGAACTTTGTGCTGAGATTTGGTTTCCCGGCGACGCTGCACCATGACCAAGGGAAGGAGTTTGACAATAAGCTCTTCGCCAAGCAGCAGGAGTACAGTGGAGTCAGGGGTTCTCACACAACACCGTATCACCCGCAAGGAAATGGTCAGGTCGAGCGTTTCAACAGAACGGTTCTGGCGATGCTGAGAAACCTGCCAGCGGTTGCGAAAACGGATTGGAAAGCGTCACTCCCAAAGGTGATACATGCATACAACTGCACCCGAAGTGAAGCGACCGGATTTGCACCTTACTATCTGTTGTTCGGCAGAAATCCAAGACTTCCCATTGACCTGATGTTTGGCCTTAGAGCAAAGGACCAGGCACTATCCCATCAAGAATATGCAGAGAAGTGGAAGGCCCGCATGAATGACGCCTATCGCCTAGCATCAGAGACAGCACGGAAGGAGGGGGCCAGAAACAAAACACTATACGACAAAAGGGCCCACGGGACAGAGCTGTATCCCGGATGCAGGGTTCTCATCCGCAACCTGAACGAGAAAGGAGGACCGGGGAAATTAAGACCATTCTGGGAGGACCAGGTGCATGTAGTAACACAGAGGAAGCACGCCGACAGCCCTGTGTATGAGCTGAAGCCGGAGAATGGAAAAGGACGAACCAGAATCATGCATAGGAACCTTCTTCTGCCATGCGACTTCCTGCCGGTGGAACCAAGAGAAGAGGACTTACCTGTGAAACCTAGACGGGAGAGAAAGAAGACAGACAGACAAATGCAGTGGAACCAGGAACAGGACAGTGACTCAGATGATGAGGATAACTGGAGATGCATCGTGGGACGACCAACAGTCAGAGCCAGTGAGCGGATCCAGAGTCAGCTGAGCCCAGACGCCTTGGAGTTCTATCCGGAGGAAAGAGACGGTCAAGATGAAGAGGATTTTGCGGAGCAGCCTGCAACAATAGAGGACAATGGGACAGTGTCAGAGAATGGCGAGACATCTGGAGCTGAAGAAGAGGATGAGCCCGATGACGACAAGAGCCCGGAAGATGCCTTGCAGCCTCCACCAGAAGATGCCTTGCAGCCTCCTCCAGGGGAAGCTGTGCAGCCTGCCAGAGAAAAAGCATATCCTTTGAGAAATAGAAGGCCTACACCGGTGTTTGCTTGTCACAGACTGGGGCAGCCTGGTGTGTCTGGTGGATGGGCAAATCAGACGGGTCAGTATAGATAAATAAATGAAAAAAAATTATTTTTTTTTAAAAGGAACCCAAAGAAGACTTTTGACATGTTACAATTGTTATAGCTATGTGATTTTAGTTGTCCTGTGATCACCAGACATAGAGTTACTGTCGCATTGGTGTTTTAGAACACACCTGTTACCACCAGGGATATTACTATTACAAAGTTATTTGCTTTTAGTCAGATACTATAGCTCCCCGGCCTCAAGACGGACGAAGCGGTGGATTCAAGTGCACATTATTTACTGCAAACATATACCATTAATAGGAGATGTGTGTTATATGTTGTGACTGATTACAGTACAGTATCCAGATTGACTCCTGCTTAGTAATGACCTATCTTTTCGGTGGGGAGTTGTGCAATGTGGACTGGTGGATTTGTTGTCTCGGGACGCCATTGTCTTTTTGAGGGGAGAGTGTGGGGTACTTGGGATTTAGTGGCCCCCCATCTATTTTTTATTTTATATACTTACCTTCATTGACCACTCACTACTAGTAAAGAGGAGAATTGTCTGCTGTGTTGTTGTGATAGCCGGTTCTCGCCACAGGAGGGCACTGCAGGTTAATTGCTTCTGGCCTGTGTGGCGTAGTGCTGGCTCCCGCGGTGCACTCTGGGGCATTCGGGTAGAGTCGTCAGATGAGTGTTGCCGTTCGTATAGTTAGCCATGCTCTGAAAACGTGTCCTCTGTAATGTCTATTTGACAGATGGAGTAAAACAACAAAAACACCAGCCCTTGTAAGTGTCATTCTTATCAAGTGTGCTACATGTACAGCATCCACCATGCACCTTGTCGGCACACAGCAGTCGTCTCTGGCACTGCAGAGCTGAGGCTGGATAGGATCTCCATCTGCCCGAAGACTGTGAGCGTTGCCCTGGTCCACGTGCTGGGGAGCGTTGCAACCAAGTCTTCCCTGCTGCTTGATAGCGCTGGAATTTGTACATGTCCCGTGCTGGGGAGCATTGCAACATTCCAAATGCCTGGTCCCTTTCGATGCCTTGCCATAGCTTCCTTCTTTAGGTGAACGGCATGCTTTTGCGATGTGTCCCTTTTTCTTGCACTGGTGACACTCTGCGTCCTTGAACCTGCATTCATCCGGTCTGTGGCCTTTTCCATTGCAGCGATAGCAGGGCTTTCCATTAGCTTTAGACTTGACCGTAGCCTCTCTATGCTTTATGTTAGCCTTCTTTTCTACCACATTAGCTTTATAGCCTTTCTGTGCAAACTGTTGCGCACTGTTGCCTTTTGTTACCTCAAAAGAAAGCGCCATTTCAACTGCGAGCTGTAACGTTAAGTCTTTTGTGTGAGCAGCATTGAGTAACCGATCTCTTAGCTCACTGCTCTTAACTCCACAGACAAACCTATCACGCAACGCTTCATCTAAAAATGTTCCAAATTTGCATGTGGCTGCTAACTTTCTCAAACTTGCAATGTCCTCACTTATTGTTTCGTTTTCCTTTTGGTTTCTTCCGTGAAACTTGCATCTCTCGGCAATAAAGTTGGTTTTCGGGATGTAGTGCTTTTCTAGCATTCCCACCAGTACTTCATATGTTTTACCCGATGGTTTATCTGGCGCGCACAAATCCATCAGCAAGCTATGCGCCCTTTTTCCTACCACCGTCAGAAATACCGCTTTGGTTTTCTCATCTCGAGTGTCCAATCCATTTGCTGCGAAGTACTGCTCTAACCGCTGGCGATAACTATCAAAACTTTCCTCACTTTCCTCGAAGTGGAAATCTTCTGGCATACCGAATGCCATCTTCTGTTCGACGGTCCTTTCACTCACCGAACGTCTCTCTCTGGTTGTTCGTCGTTTACTTCTGCCTCGCTGGGGCTGCTTGACATGCGAACTCTGTGACTTCCAACTTAAACATCCCATCCTCGTCGCCAAACTGTCGTGTATGAAACACTAATACTGTTCTAAACTGTTTAAGTAGATAACTGGAAAGTGCACACGGCAGACTTATGACAGTAACGTAGTATATTTATTATTACGCTGTAACAACCTAGCTATCCCAGCAGAGCGGAGTACCAAGAGAACGCCCTGGTGGCGATTCTGCTTTATATACTCTTCAGGAACAACCAATAGCTGACCTCTACCTTATTCAGCACCAATCACATTTGAATGTGCACATTCAAAAACAAACAACCCACACTGGTTAATATTCTGTGTTGGGAACACCACATTTATGAAACCATTTCTTTCTAAAAAATAACAGCCCCCTGCCTAGCCAGTTAGAAACAACCACCATATCAGCATTGTATGACCAGTAAATCAGTTATATTACAAAGGTGAACTTATCGTTACGTAAGAGACGTTAAGTGGGCGGCACTAATGTGGACATTTTCTTGGCGGTACACAAAGCTAAAACTTAACGAGCTGTTCTAGTGCCGAGTTCATTAATCCACTTATGCATCTTGGGAAAATGTCCCTCCTGCTTTGCACACTGTGCTATTTAAGAGTGGTATTGTTTGCGCTTTTGTAATTGTGGCTGCGTCTCTGGATGAGCGCGCGTATGGTTGTACAATTACGCATACCGGTTCTTGATGTGGCCTGAAGGATATTGTTTATCATTTAATTTCCTGGGTTCGAACCCCGGGGTTGTCCAACCTTGGTGGTCGTCCCAGGTCGTCCTCTGTGTGGAGTTTGCACGTTCTCCCCGTGTCCGCGTGGGTTTTCTCCGGGTGCCCCGGTTTCCCCCACCATCAAAAAGACATGCATGTTAGGGTTAATACTCCTGCCTGTGCCCCTGAGCAAGGCAATGGAAACAAGAACTGGAGTTGGTCCCTGGGCGCTGCACGGCGGCTGCCCGCTGCTCCTAGCTACACAGCTAGGATGGGTTAAATGCAGGGAAAGAATTTCCCCACAGGGATTAATAAAGTAGTACCAAAACAAAACAAACAAAAAAATGTTGCGTAACCTTTGAAGGTGGTGGCCCAATGTGTAGGTTTATTCATTGTGTAGAACTGCCTCTTGCAGTACTTTATTAAATGAAAAGAAAATTTAACAGATTTCCCCCTGTGCATCTTTAAGTTTTGTGGATGTAGTGTGTGTGCGCCTATGCACATAAATGACAGTATATATGTATGTATGCCTCTGTCATAGTTTATTTCTTTCATGAAACATGATGATGTTAATTATACACTTAATAAAAGTTATGTGAGGTAAACAAAATGCCCCTCTGTCAAAGTTGATTGCCCGTCTGTTCCTTACGCTCTGGCGCCGACCCTGAGCTGGGGTTAAAAAAAAGAGGGTTTGACCCACCCATTCCCTCTTCTCTTTTGTGCAAAATGGCCATTGCATCCTTGTAGTAAATCTCAACAACAGACTTTTAACACCCAAAAAAAGGCTTTCGCTGGCACATATTGTTATTAGAAGGCCCTGTGACTCTTACAGTGCTGCACCTAGAAACATAAAACCAATTTAAAAACAAAAGTGTTTTGCTTTCATGTTCTGTACCTAAAAAAAAAAATGAGACATGGTGTCAACATGCGTGTGGCCCCAGTGTGTTGAACATGCTGCTGGAGCCACATTAGTATTGGTCTGTGTGCTTGCGTGTTTGATAGAAAGACAAATTCTAAAGGTTGGCCGGAAAAAAAAATTAAGCAAATCATGTATGTTTTGAGAACTTTTTGAGTCATTAGTTAAAAAAGGAAAGATTTTTACATATGTGGTCCTCAGTATTTTCATATCGAATAACAAAGTTGGTTTTTTTTTACATGTGATAGAATATTGAGAGAGGATTTGTGTATATGGGGGTGGAGTGTACGTGTGTGTGTGTGTGTGTGTGTGTGTGTCCAGAGATGGGCAGGATTTCAATTAAATGTATTTAAAATATGTATCTCATTACTTTTGAGTATTTTGTAATATGTATTTTGCTGGACAAAAAAAGATATAATTTGTATATTTGTGTGTATTTGAAATATTGGCAGAGGGAGTGGAGCAGCGACCGGCACAGCTCAGAAGAATGGGGTAACTGGCCGGATACAATTGGGGAGAAAAGAGGGGGGGAAATCCAAAAAAACAAAAAAAACAAAAAAAACCTCATCATAATTTTAAAGAAAGAAAGTCATGTATTAATTAAAAAGCTTTCATTCTGATCTTTACTCTAAAGCTAAATGTTTATTTTTTTGGATAAAATATTTTACAATATGGATTATAGAGAGTTAATACAATTCAAAATGAATTGACTCCATTCCTGGATAATGCTTAAGTAACATATAAATGACTGTTTTAGTGTCTGTTATGTGAGTTGTTGTCTTTTTGAATGCTGTTGGTTTTAAGGTGCAACTGGTAGGCTTACTCAGTTTAATGATATCTTTATACATTTTTCTTTAGGCAGATGTCAGTCATCTCAGGAGATGAATGGCAATGAACCACCAGAGCCTGGCCAGGCTGGCCCATCATCTGCCACATCTGCAGAAGAAGAAACCACACCAATGCTCAAATGTGCAATGCTGGAGGGGAAACACTTCCAAATAGTGACGCAGATACCAAGCGTAAAGATAGAGGCCGAGTGTCAGCTGTGCTAACAAAAAGTCACAATATGTGTCTCTCTTGCAGAGACATCACATTTTGAAAGTCAATTTATTTATTTTATTTAGATAGCCCATTATCACAAATTACAAACTTGTCTCAGTGGGCTTTGAAACCAACTTGAAACAAAAGCACCCTGATTAAATGAAGGAATTTGAAGACCACAAAAAGGAACTGGAAAACTTGGAAAAGCAAAAAAAAACAGGACTTCATACAAAAAAACTACTCTTTCAACGTGGTTCAGTGACACAAAATAAAATTGACTCTCTTGTCACATCCTTTGTCACTAAAGGCATGTACCTTTTGGCCACTGTTGAGCATAAAGAATTTATGGACTTCGCCAAGGTGCTAAAATATGTCTGGGAGGACACTTGGGAGAGGAATCGATGAAGACTTTAATAATAAAAGAGCAAGTCTGAAGGAGAGATTTAAGTACATACAACATGCTTGCACCACTGCAGATATCTGATTAAATAAGAAGAGAAGCTTCCTGAGATCATGCCTGCCTCATAACTCCCACCAGTCAAAGAAGTAGAGCTTGATTTCCCTGAGGAATACTGCAGACTCATCAAGTCCATTGCCACTGCAGTTGACCACCTTCAAGGTCAGACCTTATGCAACTATGATGAGCTCATACCTACCCTCTTTGTTGTCCAGGCTAAACTACATGACCTGCCAGCTTCAAACCTGCGGTACTGCTCACATATTTGCAAGCTGCCATAGCTTGCTTTGAGAATAGGTTCAGTAGCTTTTTACAGCTGAAGACTGATGTCAATGAAGCCATCCTGGCTACAGCAACCCACCCGTTTTTCAGGATGCAAGGTTGCCCCCCAAACTAGCTGCAGAGAAGAAGATGATACATCACCTGTTTCTGCACTCAGCTGAAGGGCTTGGCCTTGTGTCAGAAAGTGAGACTGCCTCATCAAATACCACTGAGGAGAATGAAGAGGATTTCTTCATCTTCTGTGACCAGGGTACAGGTAAACTACTCTCACTTCAGTGTCTTAAGGTTAAACTGCAATTTCATGAATTAATCATCAAAACTGAATATCCATCAATTAAAAAATAAATGAGTAGCTAGTTTCATGTCATGTTTTTAAATATTTTTGTGATATTAAAAATCCTTGAATGTAATGTAAATTCATAACAACTTTTTTTTCCCTGTTTGCCTCTACTGTTTCCAATCCCAACAACAGGAACTGAGAGCCAGTTGGGCACAGAGATGTTGCCCAGCCACAGCAAAGCAGAGTTGGAGACCCTTCACTTTCTGGAGGACCCCAGAAAGGAACTTTCCTCGCTGGATTCATACCCACTGATCAAGCTACTCTTTGTGAGATTCAACACCGCTTTGCCATCATCGGCACCAGTTGAGCATCTCTTCTCCTTTGCAAGCTTGGTTTACCACCCTCACAGAAGGCAATTAACAGCTGAACTGATGGAGATGTTAGTTGTGCTGAAAATCAAAACTGAAACGTAAGAAAAAATTGTTAGATATTGCTTTGTGCTGAAAATCAACTAAAACAGAAATGGAAGGACTGCAGTGTTAATGGGTACACAAAGGAATATACTTTTCAATTGTCTGTTCACTCAGTCAGTCAATGGTCACTTTGACTAACAGAAACCATCCTGCATGCACACCTGAATTCACAGCCTCCCACCTCCTCACAGCAAGAAGGTCCTGGGTTCGAGCCCCTGGGTAGTCCAGCCTTGGTGGGTCATCCTGGGTCGTCCTCTGTGTGGAGTTTGTATGTTCTCCCCATGTCTGTGTGGGTTTCCTCTGGGGACTCTGGTTTCCTCCCACAGTCCAAATACATGTAGGTCAGGTGACTTGGCATTACTAAATTGTCCCTGGGTATGAATGTGTGTGTGTGTTTGTGTGTGTGTGTGGACCCTGTGTGATGGCCTGGTGGCCTGTCCAGGGTGTCTCCCAGCCTGCCGCCCAATGACTGCTGGGATAGGCTCCAGTATCCCTGCAACCCTGAGAGCAGGATAAGCGGTTCGGATCATGGATGGGTGGATATTAGGCGTCAGGTGTAATGACACCTGCTAAGTCGCCAGTTCCTGAAACCTTGGCAACGTTCTGCAGATGGGCAAAGTAAGGGTCAGGATCGTCCTCTCCGAGCCACTATGCTGAAATACGGATCTAAACATGGGAACCTTGCAATGTAAACATTATAGTCTTTTGAATAAAGATATTATGATTTCCTAACATCTTTTAAGATAACTTTTGTCAACATAGCCGGTGTGGTTTAACAATATACTCGGCGTTTGCACAATGGAAAGCTCTGCAGTTTAGCTTAATCTGCATATCTAGAGCCGGTTTTAACGACTTATGACAAATGCAATGACACCCCGGCGTTCTTCAGCGAACAAATTAGTCCCAAGATATACTAGCATTGCCCTGTGATGACGATGATCAGAAATACATGACAGGTGTTGTATTGTGCTGTGGGTGGGTTAAAACGTTTGTGTCGGGAAGTGTACCATACATCAGTTCTTGGAAGCGAAGAGGCAGTCCACACACACACACACACACACATTTCAAAGGTTTCAAAGTTCACTTCCTCTGCCTGCATCGCAGTGAAAACACTTCAGTTTTTTAATCTGTTCCAAGATATGACTCAATAAATTGTCAAGGGACTGAACGACTTCTCATAACATCACAGATAATGACTTGTTAGCATTTTCCATGACCTCTAGCCTGTGATGCGGGATATTACACACCTCCTCAGACGGCATTCAGACACGTACCTATTTTTGAAGGTGACTCGGAGCCTCATGTCCAGCTGCCTGAAAAACACTGTTCATTTTCTGTCTCCAGACTGTTCATCTTTTTCCAGATAGGGGAGTCATTATCTGGAGACACCATATGCTTATCCCAGAAAGGGAGACTGTTTGATTCAGTAATACTCTGCCCAGCTCGACTGTTATTTTATCGGTAAATAAATCACGCGCTGAACCAGAGTGCTATCTCGAGTGTCCATCCTGCCTTTGGAGACAGATGGTGTTGGTCCCTGCATAGTTTACCGAGGATTGCGAGTGCAAGTCGTGTCTTTCGGTGGCGGGGTGTCAAACCACAACAAAACCACCCAGCTTGCCCGCCTCCCACAGCCCCTATAACGACAAAACTGTAGCTTGCATTCAGTTTTGAGTGAGAATTTCAAACCGTAATAAGGCTTAAAAGGATCGATTCACTTATTTAACTGAGACCTCATTAAAATATCAGGTGTCATTCAGATTTGCACAGAGGAAAACTGCATTGATTGCTTCAGTGTTGAGAAACTTAACACCTTGCTAAATGGCTGGGCTTCAGCACAGTCCGATGGGGCAATCTTTTAAGCGTTCAACTTCTGCATTTCTTACATACAGTTAGTTGTCTTACTACAGGTTTGCTCTATTCCATATATATAACTTGATCTTCACAAGGTTCTTGTGACCGCTGTGATCTTTTCTTTAGGGATAGGCCTTGATTTCAATATACAGTCTAGATGGTCTAAATTTCACCTTTTGTTTTAATTAGGTTATTGCATAAAGATAGTTTAGGTTACCTCTAACCCATGGTACTTTGGCAAGCTTTTTCTTCTTTTTTTGTGTGTGTTCAGAAAATACACTACTAGGGGGCATCTGGGTAGCATGGCAGTCTATTCTGTTGCCTGCCTATGAATATTCATGAAATTGCAGTTTAACCTTAAGACACTGAAGTGAGAGTAGTTTACCCGTACCCTGGTCAGAGAAGATGAAGAAATCATCGTCATTTTCTTCAGTGGTGTTTGATGGGGCAGTCTCACTTTCTGACCCAAGGTCTTGCTCTTCAGCTGAGTGCAGAAAAGGTGATGTATCCTCTTCTTCTCTGCAGCTAGTTTGGGAGGCAACCTTGAATCTTGAAATACGGGTGGGTTGCTGTAGCCAGGATGGCGTCATTAACATCAGTCTTCAGCTGTAAGAAGCTACTGAACCTTCTCTCAAAGCCAGTTATGGTGCCTTGCAAGATATGTGAGCAGTGGGCATCCAGGTAGCATAGTGGTCTATTCTATTGCCTACCAACATGGGGATCACCGGTTTGAATCCCCGTGTTACCTCCGGCTTGGTCGGGCGTTCCTACAGACACAATTGTCCGTGTCTGCGGGTGGGAAGGCAGATGTGGGTATGTGTCCTGGTCGCTGCACTAGCACCTCCTCTGGTCAGTCGGGGCACCTGTTCATGGGGGAGGGGGAACTGGGGAGAATAGCGTGATCCTCCCACGTGCCACGAGCCCCTGGTGAAACTCCTCACTGTCAGGTGAAAAGAAGCGGCTGGTGACTCCACATGGAGGAGGCATGTGGTAGTCTGCAGCCCTACCCAGATCGGCAGAGGGGGTGGAGCAGCGACTGGGATGGCTAGGAAGAGTAATTGGCCGGATACAATTCGGGAGAAAAGAGGGGAGGGGGATCCAAAAAACAAAAAAAAACAAACAAAGACACTACCATTGCAGTGATAACTTTACAATAGCTCCCACTATTGGCCAAAAAGCCAATAGTGGGAGCCTTTTGCAAAGTCCCGCCCCCCTTAGTTACTGTTGCTATGCCCGTCAAGCATTTCAGAACTATCCAGGAAGTAGCCGGAAAACACCAAAACATGAAGGAAGAAATCAGCGCATTGTGTGGGTAAAAGTCACAGTAATGATATGTTAGCTGTATTAGCTATCAATAATAGCTAGTAGCAAGCTTAGCTTGGAGCAGACAGGTATTTGTGTTGATTTTGGATGGATTAAGCTGGCCATGGGGTCTGCTGTACTGCCAAATCTATTGCCGACATTACGCTTCTTGCGTTCTGGGTTTCGGGAAGGGAAAGAAAATGACACCCCCTCCAAACCTTTCAGATATCTAGTATCCGATCTGCAGATCCCATAGGCACACCGTTTCAGCATTTTGCTGTGTGTTTGAAAGCTTGACGGACCGTTGCTAAGGTAGGATTGGACGAGCACAATTCTGGGGCGGTACTTTGCGAAAGGTCAGTTGTGCCAGGGACGTTTTCATGTTCAGCTATGTTTGGCTATGATCATAGGTTTTTTTTTCTTTGTTTGTTTTTTTGCCATCCGTGCATGATACAATAGGCCATGACAATGCTGAAAATACAACTTCGAGTCTCATATCTGGGGTTACCTCTTAATGACCGTGTTTGCCAAGGTGATAGAATCAGGAGAAGAAGAAGAGGAAAAAAAACAGGAGATGGGAAATGGGCAGGAGGCGAAGTGGGTTATGTACAATTTTAGAACAGACCCTTCGGCTTGATGTTTGGGAGACTGGCGGTGGTATATGTCAAGGTGGCATTCAGCCACAGAGTATCAGCGGACACATGAATGCAACAGGTGAGAGAGAGAAAAGACACAAGGGACTGAAGAGAGGAGAAAAGGGAGGGCAGGAGGTCAGGGTAGGGAGGGGAGTGCAGAAGGAAGACGGGTGGAGAGAAGGAGGAGGTCATATAGCGTGTGAAGTTACACACTGATTTAACGGAGAGATGGGGGTGAGGTGGGGAGGTGTTATCTTCACAGGACCTCGGAGTAATGTGTTTCATGAATATTAGACAGAAGCCAAAGATGGAAAACTCCAGAGGAGGAGGTGAAGGGGGGAAAGAGTGCCAGGAGAGGAGGGGAGAGGAAGAACGAGAGGAGAAAAGGCAGGAGGATTAGGTGAAGGCTCAGTTGGTAGAGGAGAATAGCGGTGAGAGAGAGGAAAGAGAACAGGGAAGAGGTGGGAAAGTAGTTGAGGGAGAGACGGGGGGGAGCTGGATGTTTATAGTGTTTAAAAGGAGATAAATGTCTTGGAAGGGGGAGGAGTGATAAATTATGTTTAGATAGGTGGTGGGAAGACAGAATGGACAAAGAAGGGAAGAGGAGAGGAGAGGAAAGAGGTGGTGTAGCAGGGCTTCTTCATGGTTGGAGTGTGTTGGTATTAATGTGGGTCTGTCTGTGCAGATGCATGTATTTGTATCGTGACTTAGAGTGTATGTGTGTGTGTGTGTGTGTGTGTGTGTGTGTGTGTGTGTGTGTGTGTGTGTGTGTGTGTGTGTGTGTGTGTGTGTCTTTGCCTGTGTGTGTGTTTCCTTGTGTGTGCATGTATATATATATGTGTGTGTGTGTGTGTGTGTGTGTGTGTGTGTATGTATGTATGCCTAGCTGTCTGCTGTCTGTGTTGCATTTCAGCCCAAACTATACTTAAACCACAACCTATAAATTCAAATTTGCATAAACCTGCCTGATCAATCCAACAAACATGATTTATGGTTCGTCCAATTAATTTGTTAAACTTCACAAACGTGTGGTGATGTCCCTGGATATCAAGGCAACTAGATCTCTGCTTACATTTACATTACAAAGATGGATGCACAAAGTTAGAGGACTGAGAAAAGTGTTTCAGTGATTTGAAGTGAAGCAAAGGAATGAATAGATAAACAGATAAGGGACTGGGGCGCTGTTGTGGTTATTTAAGTTTGGTGACGGCATGGCTGCAGATTGAAAGACGAGGTGCACAGGGTTTACCGTATATCCTTATCAGACTGAATCCTTGATAAAATCATACTGTACAACATGAGCTTAAATACCAAAAATGTACTCATGTGAAAGGATCTGATTCTTAAAAAATGAATAAATATATATATTTTTTTATAATTGGCATTAGTCCTGTGATGCTGGACACAGGTTACCTATTTGCAATGGTTAAGTTATTCATTTTTATTATTGTTCGTATAATTCATTTATTCTTTTTTTTCTTTTTTTGTCTGTGCTCCCGGAGCCATTGGTCTGACAAGTGGAGTCTGATGCTGTGTCCGGCGGAGGGAGGGTAACAGAACCATGTTTGACCAACTGTCTTCCACTCCACCTCTCTTTTCGTTCACCGTGGTGATGGAAAAAGTGTCCACTGTACTCTAGAGTCTTTCACTAAACAGATGTAATCATCCTTGACACCCACGGTGTTGGCAATGACACGTACAAACACACAATGCACACACACACACACACACACATATGCACACGTAAACACATATACACACACACACATGCATGCACATGCACACACACATGCACACGCACACATAAACATGCATATGTGAATGCACACCCTTGCTATTTTTAACTAGCTTGCTCTCTCTCTCTCTCTCACACACACACACACACACACACACACACACACACACACACATGCACATCTAAACCCTGTTTCATCTCACCTCAGCAGCAGCTCACAGTAATGGTGGTACGCTTTGGTGTGTGCATGTGTGTGAAGATAGCTCAAAGTCCTGGCTGCCAGCCTGCATTATTAAAGGCCGGATTCTGTCTGCAGGCGTCAAACTGGTCAACAGAGGGTACGGTTTGCTGTCCAGAGGGAATGAGTTCACGAGAGGTGAACACTAGAGGTTAACCAGGCTCACAGGCGGCTCTGCGGTGTTACAGAACGCCAAGTTCTACAAAGAGGACAGACAGACAAGCAGGCAGGCAGGCAGACAGACAGGCAGACAGACAGACAGATAGATAATGAGTGACGGGACGCCCACCGGTGAACCAGGCCGTATGAAAAGCTTCTTAATGGAAGTATGGATAAAAACAAAAGGTGTATGTACATATTGCAATGATGAACTGTCTTTCCACCAGAGCACGAAACTGAAGTCCCACATGCCAAGCACGTCTGTGTCAGCGCTGATACAACACCAGGCTGTGTTCACTTAACTACACTTGCGGCTGGCTGCAGCCAGAATGAGCACCTCATCATTCTGGCTGCACTCATCATCAAAACCAAATCAGCGCAGCTCACAAATGAAACGGCAAAATGGGTCGCCATGGTCATTTGGGTGAGATTTTGCGTGACTATCGGCCACTGGTTTACATCCACAAATCAACAAAAGCTGATGAAATTATGTAATTGAATAAATAAAGTCTGTTTTACAGATTCCTTGAATCATTTGGTTATTCTTCATTCTTACAAACACAATCACAGATTATATTGGGCTTTTACCAAAAGAGTAGTAAATTTGAATAATTTAGATGTGTGATTAATCCTGATTCATAATTTAACACACACACACAACACACACACACACACACACACACACACACACACACACACACACACACACACACACACACACACACACACACACACACACACACACACACACATACATACATAGTTGTCTGTCACAGCCTATCATGTGATCAATCTGAGAGACTACTACGTATGACCTCATCTGGTTCCATCCATGTTCGTATCCATGGTGAAGAACCAAGAAACTCTTCGGATGTAAACTGGTCCAGCCCAGTTTGTCTGGGTTAATCTGGCTGGCAAGTGGCTTCAAGAGGAGTTTGGAAAGCTGTGGCTTGGAGTAGTTGACTTTCATAGCGTGTCAGAAACGGGACATTATAAAACAGAACAGTAGGAGTTTGTCCTCTCTCAGAGAAGCCTCTTCCATGGCACCCCTGCCGCGTTTCCCGTCATTAGCACGTCTTGTCCTCTTCCCGCTGCTGCTTTCCTTACTGGGGCGGAGCGGGTGGAGTTACGAGGCTCCAGAGGACGAAGAGGATGTGTTTGCTAAAAGAGCCTGCCCTGCTTTCCTGTCCTTCACCAACGCGGCCTATCTGGCAGGAGTCACCGTGGAGCTGCCCTGCCACTGCAAGCCAACGCAGGTACTCCTGCAAATAACACTGACCGCCACTGCTACATTTACTTTCATTTTACCAGGCTACTGAAGAAGCGTGTTTGTTTTTCACCTTCATTATAATCAAGGGCTCTCCTTCACACAGGAAGGGGCCTAGTTCTGAGTACCTCGGTGCTTACTTACTTTAAACCCGATTGATTGACAATACAATAGATGGAGACGAAGACCCACTTCCTCTTAAAATGTTACAAATGTAACTACGGCATAACGTAGTGTAGCGAATTCGGGGAACAACGCAATCACAGGAACTGTCGCGGCCGGGACGCGAACCCATATCGCAGGAGGCATCGCTAACCGCTAGACTAAAGGCTCAGACCCGTGAGCCAGCGGCCAGCGTGTCTTCTTATCTGTGTATGTTACAGTAGTTTTATGAGTAATTTGACCGAAATATTCTGAAATTCACCAAACAGCAGGAAACAACAGCTGACCGGCTCACCAATTCTTGTTTTTTCCCGTCAAAACATCATCCAAACAAACAAAAAAAGACCGTTTTTGTTTGCATTGTTATTGTAATTATAATGACAGGAGGAACAGGAATAATTAGCTATAATCTATCTGGTCCCATCAACCAGCAATATGCTTAAAATGTGGGGGAAACCTAACGGCACAGAGCTAGTGTTGGGCTTCCTTCGATACAGACGAGTTATGCATATACTCATGTTCCCGGGGGGGGGGCGACATACAATACCAGGCGCGCGGGGAGGGGGGGTTGCCAACCGCAACTCTCATGCCCCATACACCGCACGACCTTTTACTCACACCGGCCAGAACGGACCAGAAGTGACAACAACGTAACGAGCCCCCCCCCCCCATGTATCATGCGGCGACACCAGTCCCAGTCACGGCGCTACAGTCAGCTAGTCAGTAAACGGGCTCCTACTTGGTCTGAGTCGAACCCCCAAAACAACAACACACGAATAACCACAACATGAACCCCACATCATTAAAGCACAATTTTAAATCTATCATTAACAGCCCCATCAGCTATTGCGCTCCCCAGCACAGAACCACCGACGGTCAAAGAGAGCGCCCCCGCTCCCCCCCCCCCCCCGAGGTCGCTACAGTATGACGTCATTATTTTGTTTGTAAGACGCGTGTGTAGCAGATTTTGAATGGAGCGTTTACTGACTTTATTATTTTTTTAAAAACATGTACATTCCACGCAGCTCTAGCCTACTGTTTAAAATAAAGGTATGTTTTGTTTTGATTTCCATTTTTTATTTATTTGTTTTGCATTTGTACGTTAGGAAAAGTTAGGCATACTGTTGGGTCTAAGATGTTACACAGCCACCTGCCACTACTGGGGGTGGGGCCTGCACCCGCCACTAGGGGGAGCTGCAGCAGGAGCTCCAGCACTAATCAGGTGACTTTCAAGGGGATTAAGGAGCAGAGGCTGTGTAGGGTATTTTGTAGACTCAGGGGGATGTGGGACTTCCCCTGCCTGCGGTAGCCTCACTGGTCTTGACAGGAGGTTTGATAAAGGTCCCTCGGGTTGGTCTCGCGAGGGCGCAGTTCCCATACTTACGTGTTGTACCTTGTGCACCGGCTGAAACGGAGCCACAGCTTTACCATAACCAATTGCCAAGCAGGCAAGGACATTATGATTCGAATCTAAGTATTTAAGGCATATTCTTTGCAAATCTTTGATATTGCTGATATAATAAATCAAACGTGTCATGAAGAAAGCGTGATTAGATTCCTAGCCCAATTTATCCATGTTGAAATGGAGCTGTTTCTGTGGTGCTTGGAGGCTGTTGAACTCTGTCATGGAAGGTGCTCAGAAAGGGTAGGATATTTATGACCAGATTTGGTCCTTACTATCAGAGCGCTTTACGAGTTTCATACATCCATTATGCCAGACTATCATTTAAGTGACTCTGGTATTAAGCTTTTTTTTCCCCCTTGGGTAATTCCATTTCTATTTAGATCCTTTAGCGATATTGTAATGTAACAGTCAGACATATAAATGATAAGTAGAATAGAGAAGAATAGAACAGAAATGACAGAAGTGGAGTGGATGAAAATAGAAATTGTTTAATGAATGAAATTTCATATGCGTTGCATGTGATGATTAAATAATGATTTATATATTAGTGTGCATAGCAGACTATAGTTCACCAACATGCTTGCATGTGTTTCAGATCCATTCGGTTGTGTGGTTCTATAAGAAGCACCTGGACAACGCCGAGGGGACCAGGGCTCTAACAGACCTCCGTGGAAACAAGCTGCTGGACACCAGTCTGATCCCTCACAGCGGCGACCTACGAAGCCGCTTCTCCATCCGTCTCTTCAGCTTGCTGATCTTCAGGGCAGGGCCAGAGGATTCAGGCCTCTACTTCTGTGGCTCCACACACAGGGACTTCTTCTTTGCTTATGATCTGGACATCCAGAAAGTGCACAAGCTCAGCTTGTATTCAAGGTGACTAACAGGAAGAATGTGTTGTTAGTCACTTTTGTCCTATATATCTTTGTGTTGGATGCAGAGATGATTTTTGTGCAGGACCGCACTGTTGATGCGGTTGTTTTAAGTATGGAGTCAGAAGCTGCAGTTTGAATCCATAGTAAGAAAAATGTCTGAAGTGAGAGAATGACAGTTTCTCTTCATTAATCATTGAGGCGATGATCATGAAGATCATTGCCTTTTGTTTCACCCCAAGAACTGATTTCATCAAGTTGTAAACAAGGTG
Source organism: Lampris incognitus (assembly GCF_029633865.1). Classification (NCBI taxonomy): domain Eukaryota; kingdom Metazoa; phylum Chordata; class Actinopteri; order Lampriformes; family Lampridae; genus Lampris; species Lampris incognitus. Next base: position 37,990,927 of record NC_079212.1, read on the forward strand.
TAACAGCCATTGTCAATCGTTTGCCATCATTGCGAAAATGAGTTCCACAGACCATAACACAGGCAGCCAAATACATTACAAATTTGTTCTTGTTTGCTGCTGCTGCTTCTGCACATACGTTCATGTGATGTAGTCAAAACATTTCAACAGCTGTACTTGGAGCCAAGAGAGTGTCTTCAATCATGGTAAAAATGCCAGTAATATAGCCGGACTCCATATTCCCCAATGGATTAAAAACAAATATATATATATATATATATATGTATGTGTGTGTGTGTGTGTGTGTGTGTGTGTGTGTGTGTGTGTGTGTGTGTGTGTGTGTGTGTGTGTGTGTGTGTGTGTGTGTGTTCTTGGAGAAATTTTGCCAATGTCAGCTTCAAGACCAACTAATGGAAATGCATCTGATTCTATCTTTACTTTTTCAAGTCTGAAGAGTTTCTCACAAACTCATTTATCATTTGGCTGGAAACATAGTTAATGCGCTTTGAGATCTTTGAGGAATTGATGTTTTCTATATTAAGACTAATTTAGGCATTCACAGTACTATCTAACGAAGCTGATTCTAATTTTTGTTTTCTACTAACAGCTCCACTCAGGAAAAAGAGAGATTGAGAGATGCACAAAGAGTAGCCGGACTCGACTCAAGTCGGCCACTGTACCAAACATTTACCAGTTACCAGAAATGGCTGCAGTGTGACCGCTGTGGCATGCCAGGGGAGCAGGTGCGGGCGGGGCTGTGCTATGTCCACTCCCGCTACCTACATGTGCGCTATAGGAGAGCCAGTCAGACAGCTGCCTCCTGTGGTTCAGGGGCAGTCCCGAGGTCTTTTGGTCTATCTCAGAGGAGAGTAGGGGCCACGATGGAAGTCAGAATGTGTCTTCAGACCTGCCCACCTCAAGCCCCTCCTTCTCCCAAACTCCTGTCGCTGATGGCATTTCTGGGTCACAGGTAAATAGCTAGATTTGTAAGTACTGATGTTGAGTTATATAAATAGATTTGCAGATAGATATTATAAATTAATATCCCATGGAAATGCTGAAAATCTAAATGCTTTCATTGCGATGCAAATTTAATCTATTTTTCTGTTGTGTGTGTTTAATCTGTGTTGTAGTTCCCCCTCCCAGTCAGTAGAAATGCCATTGTTTTACCTCAGCCACCCCGCTGAGCAGGTCCTGACCCTGGGCTGTCCGGGTTCACGACCCTACCTTGCTGTGGCCTGGGACAAGGAATCTAAACCCATCTACCGCTCTGAACATTTGGATGCTCACAACCCGAGTGCCACCTCTTCCAGGCTGTTCATAGACACGAGGCACCACCTTGTCTTCACACCTGCCAAGACTGAGGACTCAGGTACCAACTTAGCATTATCTGCACTGAAACAATTTCAGTAGCTACATTTCCACCAAGCTGTTCTTATGCGAACTGTAAAACTGTGAACAAGAGAACTGGAACTGCAACACCTAAAGACTAGAAAACCTCTTGAAATGTTGCCAAAAAAAGTTTTTACATTTGCTGAGGTGGAAATATTGGCAGTTGAATGAAGCTCACACCAAAGCTTTGTTTCATCATAGTTGACTTTCATGTTGCTTTCTTTTTATTAGGAAAATATCTGCTGAATGGAAGTCGCTATTCGTGCAATATTTAGTCTTCAGCTGTTTGGACCAAAAAAAAAACCATATATACATATATATATATATATATGATGGGATTTTCTTTGTCGGCCAAATTATCTTTGTCCCTTAAAATGCCTACCCAGCTGTTGGTTTTAGTGAGGCTCCACCTCTGTAAAGTTTCAAATAATGCAGTCAGCTATGTGAGTTCTGCCTCGGTGTTCTGCTTGTCCTGAACTTCTCAACAAAATCAAACATGTTTGATAGTCTTTAGTTCAAGCTTGTATTATGTGAAATTAAACTACATGATTTGTAATGCCATCTGTCAACAGCCAATACATTAAGTTGTATTTTGTTTTGCTGTCACCAGCGTCACACATAAGGCTAGTCTCATTCTAAAAGCTAACAGTACTCAGCTTCTTAAAATATGGTGGAACCAGCCAGAAGCAAACCAAAGCTGACATGATTAAAAACAGCCAGAATCCTGGTACAGTCACAAAGTAAATGACATCACATAAAACCCTTTCTTTGCAAAGTTTTATTGTATGTGGCCGACTAAAAGAAAACAAAACTTGATTCAAAAAACAATTATATAAATAATTGTTAAATATGGGACTGCATCAGACTATAATGCATGCTAGGTTTAATTGATGATTGTCCTTTATCAGGGGTCTACTACTGCTGGCTGCAGGGCCGCAAGGCAGCAAAGATCCATCTGTTGGTCTACACACGTTTTGGTCGGGGCCGAAGCCTGACATCACACCCTGACTTCAAGCCAGCTGTTAAGATGGTGCTGACATCCTATGCTGCAATGACAGCTGTCTTTATCCTACTGGTGACCGGGAGGGCAGGAGTAAGAATCCTTCGAAACGCTTAACTCTCAAGGCAGAAACACACATTGTGTTGTTTTTGGAATAAAGTGATTTGAAAATTTGAGAAAGCTGTGGCATTCATGGACAGGATCTCAAGGCGCAGCCAAGGAGAGGAGTGTGTCTGTTTTGGGAACCTCGGAATTGCATCTCTGCTCTTTGCAGATGATGCGGTTTTGTTGGCTTCATTAGAACGTGACCTCCAGCGCACACTGGGGCAGTTTGCAGCTGAGTGTGAAATGGCCAGGATGAGAGTCAGCACCTCCAAGTCTGAGGCCATGGTTCTCTACCGGAAAATGGTTGATTGCTCCCTCCGGGTTGAGGATGAGTTGATGCCTCAAGTGAAGGAGTTCAAGTATCTCGGGGTCTTGTTCACAAGTGAGGGTAGGATGGAGCAGGAGATTGACAGGTGGATTGGTGCAGCATCAGCAGTAATGCAGATGTTGTACCGGACTGTTGTGGTGAAGAGGGAGCTGAGCTGGAAGGCAAAGCTCTCAATTTACCAGTCAATCTTCGTTCCAACCCTCACCTATGGTCATGAGCTTTGGGTAGTGACTGAAAGGGTGAGATCACGGGTACAAGCGGCTGAAATTAATTTCTTCTGTAGGGTGTCTGAGCTCAGCCTTAGAGATAGGGTGAGGAGCTCGGACATCCAGAGGGAGCTCGGAATAGAGCTGCTGCTCCTTCGCGTCGAAAGGAGCCAGTTGAGGTGGTTTGGGCATCTGATCAGGATGCCTCCTGGGCGCCTTTCTTTGGAGGTTTACTGGGCACGACCAACTGGGAGGAGACCCCAGGTAGACCCAGAACCCGCTGGAGGGACTACATGTCCAATCTGGCCTGGGAATGCTTTGGGATCCCCCAGGAGGAGCTGGAGGGCATTGCTGGGGAGAGGGACGTCTGGAGTGCCGTACTTAGCTTGCTGCCACCACGACCCGACCCCGGAGAAGTGGCTGATGATGAATGAATGAATGAGAAAGCTGTGGCTCTCAACTTTTGAAAAGCGAATTTATCACGAGTTGAATGTAATTTTTAAAGTGAAGCTCCTATACACACGCACACACACACACACACACACACACACACACACACACACACACACACACACACACACATATATATATATATATATATATATATATATATATATATATATATATATATCGTTTTTTTCCGAAACCGTCAATGGTGTTGCGAGTGCTCGACTAATAAGGAGTGGAATATTCAGTTGGGGGTAAAGACGTTACCTGTGCTTGGCAGAAGAGTATTTTATTATTTGCAGACCTGATATGTCCACCTTGAATAATAGAAACCAATTGGCCACCGGTTGTAGACACCGAAAAAAATATCTCCTTGTGACTATAAGTAAAACATCTTTACTACTCCCCCATTAGATGATACACATATGACATTTATTAGAGTTTTAATATATATTTATAATATTTTAACTGCCTGTCCTTCCAACTGCCCCAACACCACCCCAGTATATAATTCACATAAGTTACCTTGTTATATTTCTAATGTACGCCATTTCAACAGCGCCCTGGCCCCTAAATGCTTTTCAAAACAAACCCCAGTCCCATTGGTTATAACGTTTTCTACCCCTCCATTGGTTGCTGTGCATCATAAGTACCTACCCCACTGGTTGTTATACTTTGAATGTTTCCCCATCTGATTGGTCGCTGTCCAACCGAAATTAGGGTTGTGACGCTGGACAATGTAACTGTATGATTCTTTGTGAATAAAACATTAGCAGCTGATGAGTGCGAGACGCACCAAACAGGCCTGTACTGCCGTGCATTAAAATCTTTTGTCCTGTGTCCCTGTTGATATATATATATATATATATATATATATATATATATATATATATATATATATATATATATATATATTACAGGAAACTTTTTTTTTCATGGCTGCTGCTTGTTAGGAAATACACATATACCACTATGTCATCAATGTACAATAACGGTGTTTGATGGGCCACTGAGGTCCAATTCAGTGATGGTTCAGCCAAGATACAAATGAACTGACAGAATTTCCACTCAGCACATACTACTTTGATGTGGCAAGATTATGCATCTGTCTAGATGAGAGAAAGAGGATAGATAACAGAAGATGAGTTAGAGATGCTGTAGATGAACAGGAATGCTTAAAAGACTATAAATACTATGGATAAAATAGAGACACAAATAAATTACAAAAGAGAGCGGTAGAGTTACAGAAAAATTAGTGACAGACACCCAAAAAAAACAACAACAAACAAACAAAGAATCAAAAAAACAAACAAACAAATGAGAGACTGAGTGGGACAGGAAGACAGGCAGGCACGGAAAAACAATAAGAGCTCAACAACAAAATAAAAATAAAAACAACAGACCAGAACATGACAGAGAAAGGCCAAAGGAGAGGATAGACAGCGAGACATGAACACAGCGAGGCAGGAGAGAGAGAGAGAGAGAGAGAAATGGGACTGACATGTGGAGTTTAGATGGGTAAGCTGAAAGGCTGTCAGAAGGCAGAGATCAACTGTGCTCCTCATTAAGGAGGCTCCTCATCCCTGAGAAGGGATCAACACACTGCACCACTTGTTGAGCCACAACTGTGCCTTCTTATTCTCTCAGTCAATCTCTCCCTATCGCTTTGTATCAACTCAGTTTCCAAATTCAGACAGAATGACGGATAAGAGGTAAACATTTTTTTAATAATATCGTTGGTGATGAATGTCCAAAACAACAATTTTTTGTGTGTGTACAGTATGTGTGACAAAAACACTCAAATTCAAATGGCTTTATTGGCATGACATAACCCTGTATGTCACAAGTCCCAGAGTTGCTACCACAGACAGCAACAATAGAGACATCCTGTAAAAATACAGTTACAATTCAGCAGCAATGAAGCCATGTAGTGTCCAGTTCGTCATCCAGGTTGTGTCTATTTTCAAATTCACAGTAAAATACTAAATAAATAACGTTGCTCTGAGTGTCAGTCTATGTTTCAGTCCATAACTGTGACTTAAGTCCATCCGTGAATCCATTTTTTTCACAATATCTCATATAATGTATTCACAGCTGTAGCCATCTCATATTTCTGGTTAATCAGGGCTACTATGATGTTATACTGCAAATTACAGTGATACTCAACTGTACTTATGGCAAGCAAGATGTATTCTGCAATGATGCTGGAATTAGCTACACACTTAATTTGAAAAAAATTATCACTCAGATAAATACAAAACAGTTTCAATATAGAACCATTATGACATAACTAAATATCAATCACAGATATCAATATTTTTTAACCTTTAAACTGCATACATTACACTATTAACATTCTCCACACAAGTGCATCTCTGTAGCATGTAACTTTTGTTACATAAGGTCCTTAATAATGTAACGATTAGACTCGCTAGCCCTTGACTAAGGGGTCCGACCCGGTAGCCAAGGGCTAGCGAGTCTATTCATCCGTGATCGCTACACTACCCCTCCTGGCTTCAGCATACCAGCTCCCTCACGCTTCCGGGCGCACGTGCTTCCGATGGCCTCTCGGTCCATCACACTTCTCACACCAATGAAGCAAATTCGGGGGGCACCCCGTGAGGAGCCGCAGCCGGGGCGCGAACCGGGGTAGGACCCTTTGATCGACTGGTTAACGTTGTCGCCCCTGCTGCGGGAGACCCGGGTTCGGTTCCCGGGCTGCCACCCCGAATCCACTACAATATTATGCCAGTTTTCATTACGCTATTGTAAACTACTAATAACACACGTTAGCCCCTAGGTAACGGATCTGACCCTTTAGCCGAGCGGTTAGTGACGTCGCCTAGTGGTGCAGTACATTCCGTATCGAATCCCGCACCAGGCCAAAAAACAACCGGAAACACTATTGTATATGTTTCGTTTATTGTTTATTTGACAGGGACAACACACGATTTTACAGTTGCACCAGAGTTAGCCGGCAGCTAATTTGCATCTGCAGTCCCTTGGCAGGCAAACAAACAACATCGTAAGAGCCCTAATGAAACACTGTGCTAAGAAAAGAAACCTAAAACCTTGCGACCAGCCTGCAAGGCCACACTCGGTTAAAAGAAACCCAAACACCGACGGCGCGGCGACCGCGGCGTCTGAACCTGCCGCCTTGGATGGTGGCTGAATTACAAAAAAATAAAGTTCGACAGAAATGCTCAAAACGTTATCAAAATATATTTTTATAACCCTCGCCAAACTAAGGCTGGGCTTTAAGAAGCGGACAATGGTATTTTTTCCCCAACTACTATCTTACAAAATACAGTTAGAATTCAGCAGTAATTAAGACACGGGGAGTTCTATCCATTTTTCCAGATCACGTCTGGGGTGTGGACGGAAGTTTCCCCCTGAGCGCAACTGCTCCAGTTGTCATGTACCGGTTTGGCATGTAAGGGCACCCGTATGTATGTGACGTCACCTGGTGATGTGGGGAGACGCGCGAGGTATATTGTTCGGGCAGTCTTGCAATACGGTGGAATAAAGCAAGCCACGTTAGGCATTGTGTAATAACGGTGTGCCTAATCATTTATAATCAACTACACCTAAATAAGCATATAGGTGGGAATAACGGATCAGAACAATGGCGACGAGTGATGTACCGAGCCTAAGCTAAGTGATGAGCTAAAGTTCGTAACGTTTAGTTAGATCTGAAGTGTAGCTAACAGTTGTAGCTAGCTAGCGCGGCAGCATGGAAAAGACAGCATGCGTACCGGCGTTTGATTGCTACTCCGACCCGGCGACTTTGGGGCCGCGGTTGACAAGATGGCTAATGTCATTTGAACTGTTTGCTGATGGTAAAGGTCTGATCATCGATGATAACACCGAGGATGCAGTGAAGCAGCGCCGGAGAGCACTTCTTTTGCATCACGCAGGTCCAGACACACAGGACATCTTTTCAACTTTGGACGCCACCGGAGAGGTGACTGATTATGATGCCGCTGTTGCAGCTTTGAACAGATATTTCGTGCCTCAAGTAAATGCTACATTCGCCCGCCAGACATTTCAGAAAATCTCCCAGAATCAGGGGGAGACAGTACAACAATTCGCTACACGCTTGAGACGTGCGGCAAAAGACTGCGGTTTTGGTGGAGACACAGACGATCAGATTAGAGACGCAATTGTAAGCAAATGCACGTCAAGTTATGTTCGCCGTAGACTCCTCGAGGAGCGTGGTTTGGTGCTTGCTCGCGCTCTCGAGTTGGCGGCACAGTGTGAACAAATTGAAGAACAAATGGCGGAGATGTCTGTGAGGGAGGGGAAAGCAGAGGCGACTGTGAGTCGTGTCTCACAGAAAGGAGGGAAATGTCAGAAAAGAGGACAAGGGAGACCGGGCGCGGATAGAGGAAAAACGGACAAAATGGACAAAACGTGTTTTAGATGTGGACATTCAGACCACTTTGGGAAAGACCCCAATTGTCCCGCGCGCGGCCAAACGTGTCGCAAATGCAATGGTAGAGACCATTTCGCAAAGCAATGCAAAACAAAAGGTGCAACAGGAAAGGAAAAAGTGCATAAAATAGAGATAGAAGAACATGATTATGCCTTTGTATTGAGTGATACAAACAAGTCAGATAGGCTCAACATAAATGTGGGAGGAGTTAGCTTGAAGATGCTTGTCGACTCCGGGGCTACTTGCAATGTGATAGACGAAAAGACCTGGGAGGGTTTAAAGTCAGAGAAAATTAGGTGCCACTCATATGTCCCAAAGCCGGAAAGGAAACTATTTTCTTATTCATCTAACCAACCTCTACCCATTAAAGGGGCGTTCACATGCAAAGTAAAAATAGGAGAACGCTGTGAACAAGCAGAATTCATAGTAATCAGAGGTGATGGAGAACCACTACTAGGAAAAGAGTTGGCCATGAAACTAGGTGTACTGAAAATAGGTGCCAACATATCAGCCGTCAGAGACATGAACCGATCACTTCAGCAGCAGTACCCGACTGTATTTCAGGGGGTAGGGAAGCTGAAAACAAAACAGATAAAGCTACACATAGACCCAGAGGTGACACCAGTAGCACAGCCACTCAGGCGTATACCCTTCAACCTACGGGCGCCTGTGGAGGCCAAGATAAAAGAGCTCCTAGATCTAGACATAATAGAACCGGTCGATGGACCAATCCAGTGGTCATCGTGCCCAAGGCAAACTCAGAAATAAGACTGTGTTTAGACATGCGACAGGCAAACCTTGCCATCATCAGAGAGGTATCCAATACCCACTGTGGATGAGCTACTACAAGGGATGAATGGATCGGTGGTGTTTAGTAAACTGGACTTAAAGTGGGGCTACCACCAACTTGAAATGACCCCAGAATCACGCGGAATCACCACATTCGCCATCCACAACGGAGTCTACAGATACAAGAGACTCATCTTCGGCGTGTCTTCCGCCAGCGAACAGTACCAGCATGAAATCGCCACTGCACTGGCTGGTATAGAAGGTGTGGAGAACATCTCAGATGATGTCATAGTCCACGCTAAGGATGAGGAGACACACAACGAGCAACTACACACAGTCATGAGGAGACTGGAGGAGTGCGGACTGACGCTAAACCCTGCCAAGTGTCAGTTCAACATGGATCGACTGATTTTCATGGGAATCCTGCTGTCTGAAAAAGGAATCGGTCCTACAGAGGAGAGAGTGAGAGCCGTGAGCGAGGCGAGAGAGCCGGAAAACGCATCGGAGGTGAGAAGCTTCCTCGAGCTCGTAAATTACAGCAGCAGATTCATTCCACAGTTTGCAACAGTGTCAGAGCCGCTGCGACGCCTGACAAGAAAGGACACTCCATTTGAATTCGGTCCAGAACAGAAACAAGCGTTTGAGGCGCTGAAAGAGGGCTTAGGCAAAGCAGGGACACTAGCCTACTTTAACAAAGACGCACTGACCAAAATCATTGCAGATGCTAGTCCAGTGGGATTAGGAGCAGTGTTAGTACAGACCCAGAATGGAGAAGATGTTCCCATTTGTTATGTCAGTCGTGGTCTAACCGACTGTGAACGCAGGTATTCTCAGACAGAGAAAGAGGCCTTAGGTCTGGTATGGGCGTGTGAAAGGTTACACCCATACATCTATGGTAGACGATTTGACTTGGTTACAGACCACAAACCTCTTGAATCTATCTACAGCCAACGCTCGAAACCATGCGCTCGTATAGAGCGATGGGTCCTAAGGTTACAGCCTTATGATTTTAAAGTAGTACATATCTCGGGCAAAAAGAACATAGCAGACCCACTATCACGTCTGCTGGGGAACAGCGCACTGAAACAGAAACATGCACACGGATCCGACGAGTATGTGAGATTTGTTGCAGTGAGTGCCACACCCAGAGCATTGACAACCCGCGAGGTGGAGGAGGCATCAGCCCACGACGAGGAGCTGATCGAGGTGCGTAAAGCTATTGAGAGTGGACACTTTGAGAAGTGCGCAGCATATGCCGCGGTGGCTAGTGAGTTATGTGTAATAGGACAGTTGGTTCTACGTGGAACGCGTATTGTGCTGCCACAAGTACTGCGGGCACGCGCTCTCTCACTAGCACACGAAGGACACTTAGGAATTGTCGGAACTAAACAGCACCTCAGGAGCAAAGTCTGGTGGCCAACAATGGACAGAGCAGCCGAGAGACATTGTAGGTCATGCCACGGATGCCAAGTTGTTGCTCGGCCAGACGCACCGGAACCGTTAAGACCAACAGAGTTACCAGAGGGGCCCTGGCAAGATATTGCCATTGACTTACTCGGACCCCTGCCGACAGGTGACTCGATTCTAGTTGTAGTTGATTACTACAGCCGCTACTATGAGTATGACGTGTTAAAGTCCACAACCACGTCAACAGTGATAGATAGTCTAGAGACAATCTTCAGTCGACATGGACTTCCCGTCACACTGAGGTCGGACCAGAGTCCTCAGTTCAAATCAGAGGAGTTCAGTGAGTACTGTGACACCAACGGAATCAAACATGAGAAAACAACGCCACGATGGGCGCAGGTGAACGGCGAGGTAGAACGTCAAAACGCCTCGCTGATGAAGAGGATTCGCATCGCTGTTTCAGATGGACTCAATTGGAAGCGAGAACTTAGAAAGTATGTGACAGTATACCGGAGCATCGATCACGCGACCACAGGGAAGAGTCCCGCGGAGTTGCTCTTCAAAAGAAAGATGAGGGGGAAGCTGCCAAGCATCACAGCAGCACACGTTGATCTGGAGGTAAGAGACAGAGATGCAGAACAGAAAGGACAATCAAAGATCTGTGCAGACGAACGGCGTCACGCCAGGTACTCGGATATCAATGTCGGTGACAGGGTCCTGGTGAGACAAGAAAAAACTGATAAACTGACAACACAATTCAACACAACGCCACACAAGGTGGTGAGCAAATCAGGAAACCAAGTTGTCGTCGAATCTCCAACCAGAGCCAGATACACACGGAACACAACATTCGTGAAGCGATACACCAGTACTCAGGAGACACCTGCCGGAGCAGAAGCATCACAGGATGCCGAGGACTGCACATCAAACAGAGAGACACTGGGTGCTCCAAACGCAGAGCGGAGCAACACCAGCAGGCCTCCAAGAGAGAGACGCTTGCCATCGAGGCTGGCAGATTATGATATGACATAGACTGGAGAAATGAAAAAAAAAACTGTTGGGTCAAATTCAGTGACGATTGTTTGATGCTGCAAATGTGAAATTAACATGTTAAAAGGTCTTATATGTTTACAGACTGTTCATAAGTGAATATGTGTTAATGGAGAATTAATACATGGTTCTAATTAAGGTTAAAGCATACATAATATGTGGTATGTGTTTTGGTTAGGAAAGTTTGATACTGTCATTATATGGGTTCATATTTTTGAATTGAATTTAACCTGAAGTTTATTTCCCAGAAAAGGAAGGATTTCATGTACCGGTTTGGCATGTAAGGGCACCCGTATGTATGTGACGTCACCTGTTGATGTGGGGAGAAGCGCGAGGTATATTGTTCGGGCAGTCTTGCAATACGGTGAAATAAAGCAAGCCACGTTAGGCATTGTGTAATAACGGTGTGCCTAATCATTTATAATCAACGACACCTAAATAAGCATATAGGTGGGAATAACGGATCAGAACACCAGTGTGTTGAGATATGACACCAGCGTATTTGTATGACTATGTGTTACTGTGTACTATTATTTTGTTTACGACTTTGTTTGTCCACAAGTGGGCGGTGTTGCGCTTGCATGCGCGGATTGATTACGTCACTGAGACGCCGTTCATTTTCTTCATCTCCCCAAACTACCGAATAAACGGAGGCTGCATTTTTCCCTCCAGCAGAAGTTCGGTAGTCAGTACGATTCTTTATAACGGTTTAATAATCCACTTCATCTGAGCAGAGATAGACATAAAGTATTAGTCTAATCTTCTAACACAGTGTCAAACGTTCCGCCTGGGTGCTCCCTTTACTATTTCTCTATTGAACATAGAATAACGTGATTGCTACTGTAACCGGTTATCTTCTTGTCCGGTGCGGGATTCGATATGGGTGTACTGCACCACAAGGCGACATCACTAACCGCTCGGCTAAAGCGTCAGACCCATTAGCTAGGGACTAACGTGTCTTTTTAGTAGTTTACACTACCTACTTTATTAGAGAGAATGTTAGGCCCTAGAAATCAAAGAAAATTACTGTTCAGATAATTAAATTAGTCACAAAAGTGGTCGCACACTTTTGGAGTGTACCACATACATATTGCCAAAGCCAGTGTTTAAACACTGAAAAGGTAAACATTAATTTGAAAACATGTTATAGAAAAAAAACATACTACAGCAAAGAGTGAGTCTCTCTCTACTGTATATACATAATGCCTTTACTTTATAATGCCTTTCCCTCCCTGTATTTTGTTCAGTCTCTTGCTCTCTCTGAATCGTTTTTTTTTCTCTTTCCCTGGCCCAACCCTTTTGCCCTTTGCTCGTCCACTACTCCGCATATCTTTTTCTCTGTTTCCCTCCCTGCGTTTCTCGCTCTTTCCCCCTCTGTTTCGTCTGCCTCTTTCGCAGCCTTTCACTCACTCTCCCTCTGTCGCTCTGCCTCAATGTGCCTCACTAACGAAGAGTAATGGGCCACCTTGCATTTATCTGTAACCTTTATTGCCAACTCATTAATCCACAGGACAGGGTTTCAACAGCTAGTGCAGCGGGTTTTGTGTCTGTTATTAAGGCTCCCAAACCTCTTGAATTGGCCAAGAGGCCTAGTCCACACAGGTATTTTTCAAAACATAGATTTTCTATATTGTAGCGAATTCGGGGGACAACGCAACCACAGGAACTGCCGGGGCCGGGAAGCGAACCCGTATCGCCCGCACCGCAGGAGACATCGCTAACCGCTCGACTAAAAGGTCAAATTCGCCAGCCAGCGGCCAGCGTGTCTGCCAGCGTGTCTTCTTATCCATGCACGTTACAATATGTTTTGGCCTTCTGGCCATAAGTAAACGGCATTTTGGGTCACTAAAACGAAGGCTTTTTAAAACGACTTCTAAAGTGCCGATTTAAAAAAAAAACTCCGGTTTCTGTATATCCTTGTGTACATGTGAAATGGAACTTTTTGGAAACGACCTCGCACCTAACTTCGCGCATGCCCAGTGTTGCTTGGTGTAAAGGTCGCGCACCGGAAACGAGAACAATGGCGGATGTATTGTAACGCGACGCTAAGCAGCAACTCTACTTCGGTGTCTGTTGACACAAACGAATCGCACGTTGCTTTGGGATTCACCATAATTCCTTGGGCCGTGTGCTAGAAAACTACTAGATAATTAAAGGTGAAGAAACATGTCAAATAACTATTAATAATTTTGACTGCCACAAATGTTATTTGTGTCATTGTTTGAAGTGTTTTGTTTGCATATATTGTTTATGTAGTTTATTTTCATGAATATGGATTTGTTTTGCATTAAAACTAGGCAGGAAGTACGTTTACGTTCTATGTTGTCCAGGGACACATTTAGGTATTGCGATTTCCTCGAAGAGGAACGTGAAGCGGGAGGAGACTTTTATACTCCGCTTAAACGTTTGAGTTTAAAAGTAAAAGTATTGCATTGCCCGTTTGAAGTTTTTATGTTTGTTCAAATGGACTCATTCCCTCTTGTTTGTGTGCAGCCAGCGAGGTATGTTTATTTAACTGGTTTTACGTTTCGTCGCGCGTATTTAGTTAGGTTTCTACAATTTGTGTGTGATACGAAGATGCGCTTATTATGTACGTTGATATGTAATTGAACAGTTCGACGGTGGATTTGATGACGGTGATGTTGACTGAAGTACAATTAAGATGAATCCATCAGTAAGAGAAGAACCACGGTGTCGTATATTTCCTATAAAATCGGCTTCTAATGTTTTCTGAGTTACTGCCGCCAAAGGTAAGTAAACTCACTACGCATGCTCAGAATGTCCTTCTCTGGTATTTGACGCGTTGTTGATGTAGAATTTATCGCCACCTACTGGCCCGGCATGATTGTTTGGGCGTCTGTAGTCGTTTTTGCATTATGGTGTGTACGGAGATATTTTGTAGAACGAAGGTCGTGTGGACAGATATATATTTTTTTCTTTTTTAAATGGAGGGGGGAAATATCCGTTCATAAAAATACCAGTGTACCTGTGGACTAGGCCTTAGTCTCCTCTAGAATACGATTAATAATGAAAATAACTTAATTTGCATGGCTTGCTTCCAAAATACTATCTACAGGAAAAACTGGCACAGACGCAGTTATACCATAAAAGAAGACGACAGCAGCATAAAGGGTTAAGAAAGGGGAAGGTAGTAGAATGGTGTGGGGGACAAACACATAGCGAGGCAAAACTTGTTCCCTTGCACTTGTGAAATGTCGGTGGGACCAGAACCTTTACTGAGCTCTGGTTCTGCTACTAGTATAGTGTGGTGGACACGTATTGGGGACAGAATTCAACCCAGGAACTAAGGGTTAAGTCATGGTTGCCCTGGCAGGTTAACGCAAGGTTAAGTTATGGTTGTCCAGCCAGTTTTCTGGTTATTCTTGCCGCCTCCGCTCAGTCGAGCTGGGTTCGGTTGTCTCTCTGATTTACCGTTAATTAAAGAAAGTTGCCTACACGGCTAAAGTGTGAACCTACGGTCTTCTCCGTTCCTTCGGCTCTACACTGGTGACCCCGACGTCGGTTTTCGGATAAGTTTTCTGAAACCACACACATTATGGCTACGAACGCCGTTGCAATTAAACTGCCGGAGTTTTGGGAGTCTTCCGCGGCTACATGGTTCGCGCAGGCTGAGGCACAGTTCGCGCTCAGAGACATAACAGCAGACGAGACCAGGTACTACTACGTAGTGGCAGCGCTGGGGGGCGCTACGGCTTCCAGGATAAGCGGTTTCATAACCAACCCACCGGCCGATGGTAAATACGCCGCACTTAAACATCTCCTCCTTGAAACTTTTGAACTGTCAACAACGGAGAGAGCACGTCGCCTCTTCGCAAATCAGGGCTTGGGAGATGGCAAACCATCGGAGCTAATGAGCAGGATGTTAAATCTCCTGGGTCAAGAAAAGCCATGTTTCCTGTTTATGGAGCTGTTTCTGCGCAACATGCCGCCCCACGTCCAGACTGCGCTCGCTAACTCCACCATCACTGATCCCCGTGAGCTGGCAAAGGAGGCTGACCGATTCTTCGTCGCTACACAACGTTCCTCCCATGCCGGGGTGCTGGCTCCTACCTTCACTGGCCCCCCGCCGACATCGCGGGCGTGGCCCGACGGTGGCGCCACAGCATCAGACCGCTACAAGCCCTCTGGACTCTGTATCTACCACGCTCGATTTGGTGCGAAAGCTAAACGGTGCCGTTCCCCCTGCAACTACAGGCCGACGGGAAACGAGAGGGCCAACACTCAGTCGTGGCCATGAGTGTTGGCGATACGAGCAGGCTACTCTTCATCCTCGACACCATCTCCGGTCGGCGATTTCTTTGTGACACGGGCGCACAGAGAAGCGTGCTCCCTGCTACTGACGTCGACATCATGGGCGGGGAGCGGGGCCCCCAGTTGGCGACGGCTGACGGCAGCCCTATCCACACCTACGGCGTGCGGTCTGTAGAACTGTGTTTTGGTGGACAACGTTTCACGTGGGAGTTCGTCATGGCCAATGTAACGCTTCCCCTCCTCGGAGCTGATTTTTTGTGCGCTTACGGTTTGCTAGTGGACATTCAGAACAGCCGTCTGGTCGATGCCTTAACCTTCTCCTCCTTCGCATGTACGCGGAGGGAAGCGGCCTATGCAGGTCTAGCCAACTCTCTCTCAGAGGCAGACAAGTTCAACCGCCTCCTCGCTGAGTTCCCTGACCTCACCCAGCCTACCTTCTCTGCACCCACCGCTAAGCATGGGGTGGAGCATCACATTGCTACGAAGGGGCCCCCGGTCTACGCCAGAGCCAGGCGTCTCGACCCCGCCAAACTCGCCATTGCCAAGTCTGAGTTCGAGCACCTGGAACGCATGGGGATCATCCGCCGCTCTGACAGCCCGTGGGCGTCCCCACTCCACATCGTCGCTAAGCCTGATGGAGGTTGGCGCCCATGCGGGGACTACCGCCGACTAAATGACGCCACCACGCCCGACCGCTATCCTGTCCCGCATATCCAGGACTTTTCTGCAAACCAGTCTGGCAAATGCGTCTTCTCAAAAGTCGACCTGGTCCGTGGTTATCATCAAGTTCCCGTGCACCCCTCAGACATCCCCAAGACAGCGGTGACTACCCCATTTGGCCTATTTGAATTCCTACGAATGCCATTTGGACTCAAAAACGCGGCCCAGTCCTTTCAGCGGCTGATGGATTCAGTGCTCCGTGGCCTTCCTTTCATCTTCGTCTATTTGGACGACATACTCATCGCCAGCGCCTCCGAGGAAGAACACCTGTCCCATCTTCATGCCCTCTTCACACGCCTCAGCCAGCATGGGCTGATCGTCAACCCGGCGAAGTGCCGGTTCGGGCTGACAGCCATTGATTTCCTCGGGCACCGCATCACTGGGGACGGGGCAGTCCCCCTGCCCTCAAAGGTGGAAGCGGTGGCGGCCTTTCCGCGCCCCCAAACAGCTCGTGCGCTCAGGGAGTTCATCGGGATGGTGACATTCTACCACCGCTTCATTCCCCGAGCCGCCTTTATCATCCGGCCACTGTACGAGGCGCTGAAAGGCATGTCCCCCAACCAGGCGGTCGACTGGACAGCAGAGCGGGACCGTGCGTTCACCGAGACTAAAGCTGCGCTCTCCCAGGCTACCCTGCTAGCGCATCCTTCACCTACAGCGCCTATTTCCATAACCATGGATGCATCGGACTATGCTGTTGGTGCGGTTCACGAACAGTGGGTGGGGGGGGGGCTTGGCAGCCTTTGGCCTTTTTCAGTCGCCAGCTTACACCCCGAGAGCGCAAGTATAGTACTTTTGACAGGGAACTCCTCGGTCTCTGGCTTGCCGTCCGGCATTTCCGTTTCCTGCTAGAGGGCCGCGAGTTTACTGCGTACGTGGACCACAAGCCCCTCACGTTTGCCATGTCCAAGACGGCCGAGCCATGGTCTGCTCGCCAGCAGCGACAACTCTCCTACATTTCGGAATTCACTACCGACATCCAGCACGTCGCTGATAAGTCTAACCAGGTAGCTGACTGCCTCTCTAGGGCAGTGATTGGAGCGGTCCACCTAGGCCTTGACTATGCACAGATGGCTGCTGACCAGGCCACGGACCCGAGCATCCTCTGTCTCCGGGCCTCCGACACGGGGCTCCGCCTGCAGGACGTTCCTTTCAGCGACACAGGTGTCACCCTCCTGTGTGACGTCTCCACAGGACAGCCCAGGCCCATCGTCCCGCACAGCTGGAGACGCCCCGTATTTGAAGCTGTGCACGGCCTCTCTCATCCAGGCGGTAAGCCATCCGTGCGCCTGACCTCTGCTAAGTTTGTGTGGGAGGGACTTAAGAGAGACGTGAAAGCGTGGGCCGACTCGTGTGTTGCCTGTCAGCGGGCTAAGATACACCGCCACATTAAGGCGCCCCTGGAACGCTTCGCAGTGCCGGAGAGACGATTTGACCATGTCCACGTCGACCTGGTTGGTCCCCTACCCCCCTCCCATGGGTTCACCTACCTCTTCACTGTGGTGGACAGGACTACGCGCTGGCCTGAAGCTGTTCCCCTGGCATCCACAACGTCTGCTGATGTGGCCCGGGCTTTTATTGGGTCGTGGGTCTCACGTTTCGGTACGCCTTCCGACCTTTCATCTGACCGCGGGCCACAGTTTACCTCAGAGCTATGGAATGCTGTGGGTGAGGCTCTGGGCATCAAGCTTCATCGCACTACCGCCTACCACCCTCAGGCGAACGGCCTATGTGAGCGCTTCCACCGGTCCATGAAGGCTGCGCTTCGGGCCTCTCTCAAGGACTGCAACTGGGTCGACAAGCTCCCATGGGTCATGCTGGGCCTGCGGACCGCCCCGAAGGAAGACCTACAAGCCTCCTCTGCGGAGCTGGTGTACGGCACGCCGCTGCGAGTCCCAGGCGATTTCATGCCCAATGCAACGCGTCCCTGGTCAGCTGTGGACCAACGAGCCTCCTTGCTGGACGGGGTCAGAGCTTTCACACCCGTCCCTACCGCCCAACACGGCGCTCCGGTGTCCCAGGTGCCCCCAGGTCTTCAGTCAGCGGACTACGTGTTCATCCGTCACGACGCACACCGCCCCCCTCTGCAACCCCCTTATGACGGCCCCTTCCGCGTCCTGGAACGGGGAACTAAGCACCTGGTGGTGGATTTTGGGGGCACGGCCGAGCATGTTTCAGTGGACCGAGTTAAACCCGCACACCTGGACTTGACGCACCCGTTGGAGTTAGCCCAACCTCCTCGTCGCGGTCGTCCCCCGGCTCCGCCTCCTCCCCCCGTGGAGGCCCGAGCTGCCTCTTCTGCTCCTCAGGCCGACCTCCACAGGCCCGCGTCAATGCCTCCCAGAGACACTCCGGCCCCTGTTATCCGGAGCCGCCGCGGACGGCCTGTCGTCCCCCCGCGCCTGCCTGACTTCGATTACTAGGGCGAATTCTGGGGGGGCTCATGTGGTGGACACGTATTGGGGACAGAATTCAACCCAGGAACTAAGGGTTAAGTCATGGTTGCCCTGGCAGGTTAACGCAGGGTTAAGTTATGGTTGTCCAGCCAGTTTTCTGGTTATTCTTGCCGCCTCCGCTCAGTCGAGCTGGGTTTGGTTGTCTCTCTGATTTACCGTGGATTAAAGAAAGTTGCCTACACGGCTAAAGTGTGAACCTACGGTCTTCTCCGTTCCTTCGGCTCTACAATAGCATTTCATCTGGTCAGAATCCGAATCACAATCATGTTTAGTGGCCACATGAAATTTCACTCCGGTTTTGTGGCTCTCTGTGTACTTAACAAAATTATTTAACATAAATAGTTGGCATACGATCTCAAAAGCAAACCAAGGCTGTGGCTTTGCCTCTGATTCCGAGAGGGAGGAAAGGGATTGTCGCTGAAAAGAAATGATTGTGGTTGCGTTTTGTACAGCAATGGTGAACGCTTCATCCGTTTTAATTTCACTAAATAGGTAACTCCCATCCACTCTCTCCTACTGCAGCATCGCCATTTCACATGTCAAAGTTGAGGCCGACTGAACTCGGGTTGGTGCAAACGAAGCAAGATTTCCTTGCAGCAGGAAGTGAATGAATTCTGGGTACTCTGATGAAATGAATGAGGGAAAGCCTTTTCCATGCTGGTGTGACCCCGACATATAATAATAATAATAATAAATTAAACTATTATTTGACAAAGTACTTCACAATAAGGAAGGGCAAATGAATGACTGAAACTATTAGTACTCGTACAGGTTTCTGACATCTAGGTTCTTGAGTTGTATATACCACTTCGTAATGCACTAGGCACGAATATTGAGATCAGATAGCGTAATTAGATTTTTGCTGGTGCTGAAATGGCTATGGTCCATATTACATGATGGGCCGAAGCATAATAATTTACAGTGGTAGTCTGATTTCATTGGGTACGATTGGGCAATGTGTCGATGCAGTGCAGCTGAACTACATCATATACATATACACTACCGTTCAAAAGTTTGGGGTCACCCAAACAGTTTTGTGTTTTCCATGAAAAGTCACACTTATTCACCACCATATGTTGTGAAATGAATAGAAAATAGAGTCAAGACATTGACAAGGTTAGAAATAATGATTTGTATTTGAAATAAGATTTTTTTTACATCAAACTTTGCTTTCGTCAAAGAATCCTCCATTTGCAGCAATTACAGCATTGCAGACCTTTGTGTGACTGGTGTCTCAGAGAAGCACACCTAATATATATCTCCATGCCTGTGGAGGCATGGAGATGTTTAGGAGAGATGGCAGTGGAGTTTCTAACTAGATTGTTTAACACAATCCTGGAAAGTGAGAGGATGCCTGAGGAGTGGAGAAGAAGCATACTGGTACCGATTTTCAAGAACAAGGGCGATGTGCAGAACTGTAACAACTACAGAGGTATAAAGTTGATCAGCCACAGCATGAAGATTTGGGAAAGAGTAATAGAAGCTAGGTTAAGAGGAGAGGTGACGATCAGTGAGCAGCAGTATGGTTTCATGCCACGAAAGAGCACCACAGATGCGATGTTTGCTTTGAGAATGTTGATTGAGAAGTATAGAGAAGGCCAGAAAGAGTTGCATTGTGTCTTTGTAGATTTAGAGAAAGCTTATGACAGAGTGCCGAGAGAGGAGGTGTGGTATTGTATGAGGAAGTCAGGAGTTGCAGAGAAGTATGTAGGAGTGGTGCAGGATACGTATGAGGGAAGTGTGACAATGGTGAGGTGTGCGGTTGGAATGACAGATGGGTTCAAGGTGGAGGTGGGATTACATCAAGGATCGGCTCTTAGCCCTTTCTTGTTTGCAATGGTGATGGACAGGTTGACGGACAAGATCAGGCAGGAGTCTCCATGGACGATGATGTTCGCGGATGACATTGTGATCTGTAGCGAGAGTAGGGTGCAGGTCGAGGAGAGCCTGGAGAGGTGGAGGTATGCACTAGAGAGAAGAGGAATGAAAGTCAGTAGGAGCAAGACGGAATACCTATGCGTGAATGAGAGAGAGGACAGTGGAATGGTCAGGATGCAAGGAGTGGAGGTGACAAAGGCATCTGAGTTTAAATACTTGGGGTCAACTGTCCAAAGTAACGGGGAGTGCAGTAGAGAGGTGAAAAAGAGAGTGCAGGCAGGTTGGAGTGGGTGGAGAAGTGTGTCAGGAGTGATTTGCGACAGAAGGGTACCAGCAAGAGTTAAAGGGAAAGTTTACAAGATGGTTGTGAGACCAGCTATGTTATATGGTTTGGAGACAGTGGCACTGACGAAAAGACAGGAGGCGGAGCTGGAGGTGGCAGAGTTGAAGATGCTAAGATTTTCACTGGGAGTAACGAAGAAGGACAGGATTAGGAACGATTATATTAGAGGGACCGCTCAGGTTGGACGGTTTGGAGACAAAGCAAGAGAGGCAAGATTGAGATGGCTTGGACATGTGTGGAGGAGAGATGCTGAGTATATTGGGAGAAGGATGCTGAATATGGAGCTGCCAGGGAAGAGGAGAAGAGGAAGGCCAAAGAGGAGGTTTATGGATGTGGTGAGGGAAGACATGCAGGTGGCTGATGTGACAGAGGAAGACGCAGAAGACAGGAAGAAATGGAAACGGATGATCCGCTGTGGCGACCCCTAACGGGAGCAGCCGAAAGTAGTAGATAGACAGCATTGCAGACCTTTGGCATTCTAGCTGTTAATTTGTTGAGGTAATCTGGAGAAATTGCACCCCACGCTTCCAGAAGCAGCTCCCACAAGTTGGATTGGTTGGATGGGCACTTCTTGCGTACCATACGGTCAAGCTGCTCCCACAACAGCTCAATGGGGTTCAGATCTGGTGACTGCGCTGGCCACTCCATTACCGATAGAATACCAGCTGCCTGCTTCTGCTCTAAATAGTTCTTGCACAATTTGGAGGTGTGTTTAGGGTCATTGTCCTGTTGTAGGATGAAATTGGCTCCAATCAAGCGCTGTCCACTGGGTATGGCATGGCGTTGCAAAATGGAGTGATAGCCTTCCTTATTCAGAATCCCTTTTACCCTGTACAAATCTCCCACCTTACCAGCACCAAAGCAACCCCAGACCATCACATTACCTCCACCATGCTTAACAGATGGCGTCAGGCATTCTTCCAGCATCTTTTCATTTGTTCTGCGTCTCACAAACGTTCTTCTTTGTGATCCAAACACCTCAAACTTGGATTCATCCGTCCACAACACTTTTTTCCAGTCTTCCTCTGTCCAATGTCTGTGTTCTTTTGCCCATCTTAATCTTTTTCTTTTATTGGTCAGTCTCAGATATGGCTTTTTCTTTGCCACTCTGCCCTGAAGCCCAGAATCCCGCAGCCGCCTCTTCACTGTAGATGTTGACACTGGTGTTTTGCGGGTACTATTTAATGAAGATGCCAGTTGGGGACCTGTGAGGCGTCTGTTTCTCAAACTAGACTCTAATGTACTTATCTTCTTGCTCAGTTGTGCAACGCGGCCTCCCACTTCTTTTTCTACTCTGGTTAGAGCCTGTTTGTGCTGTCCTCTGAAGGGAGTAGTACACACCGGTGTAGGAAATCTTCAATTTCTTAGCAATTTCTCGCATGGAATAGCCTTCATTTCTAAGAACAAGAATAGACTGTCGAGTTTCAGATGAAAGTTCTCTTTTTCTGGCCATTTTGAGCGTTTAATTGACCCCACAAATGTGATGCTCCAGAAACTCAATCTGCTCAAAGGAAGGTCAGTTTTGTAGCTTCTGTAACGAGCTAAACTGTTTTCAGATGTGTGAACATGATTGCACAAGGGTTTTCTAATCATCAATTAGCCTTCTGAGCCAATGAGCAAACACATTGTACCATTAGAACACTGGAGTGATAGTTGCTTGAAATGGGCCTCTATACACCTATGTAGATATTGCACCAAAAACCAGACATTTGCAGCTAGAATAGTCATTTACCACATTAGCAATGTATAGAGTGTATTTCTTTAAAGTTAAGACTAGTTTAAAGTTATCTTCATTGAAAAGTACAGTGCTTTTCCTTCAAAAATATGGACATTTCAATGTGACCCCAAACTTTTGAACGGTAGTGTATATAATCCAGTGAGTCAAGTGCATTTTTTATGAGACAGTACAAGCCTGTTTCATGCCATAAGCAATCATCAGCAAGCATGTTTCATGCCATAAGCAATCATCAGCTGTACTGTCTAATAAAAATGTTTACTTGACTCACTGGATTATTTTGCTCCTTATTTGTTGAGCACTTTCCCTACCATTGAGTGTTTCTTTTAGCAAAGTTTTATATGTATATATATATAAAATCCAGTAAGTCAAGTCAATTCTTTGAGACACTACAAGGCTGTTTCATGCCATAAGCAATCATATCTATCTATTTCTGTATATCTATAAAGCAAGAGTGTATGTTTGTATGTTCATTCACTTCAAACTCCAAAAATACTCATTGTAGAACAAAAAGGTATCTTTAGAATCAGCACTTTCCAAGGATTGCACAGTTCGAAAAATATTTCAAAAACCAAGTAAAAAATTTGATTTATTTGCGAAAGACGCATTCCAACGATGCTTTGTGGATACTTCCGGCAAATCCTTCCAGTGGTCAAGGGAGGCACTACACCTAACATTGTCAATGCTAGTCTGAAGGCACGCAATGTGGTTTACCCTGAGGCGCTTGAGCACTGAGCGATTAATACACACATTGGCAAAGAAGCTTGATGAATAGATTGAAAATTATGACATTTGATAATTTTGCTAATAAGATTAATTTATTCGACATTCGTTTTTCACATGTATCATATCCTATATTTCATCATCGATTATATGGTAAAGATCAGATCGTGTTGGTTGTTTTGGTGAGAACATTTTTCCCAGGCAACGTCGGGTACCTCTGCTAGTATATATAAAAGAAACAGTCAGTGGTAGGAAAAGTGCTCAACAAATAAGGAGCAAAATAATCCAGTGATTCAAGTAAATTCTTTATTTTTTCCATAAAGGATTTACTTGAATCACTGGAGATGTATATATATATTACACACACACACACACACACACACACACACACACACACACACACACACACACACACATATATATATTAGGTGTGCTTCTCTGAGACACCAGTCAGTTTGTTTTCTTCTCTTGTCCCCTATGTGTTTGTCTGACACTTAGCAAACGTTTAATCAGAAATGCTGGCCTTCCACACACAAGCCACAGTTGCCTGTTAAAAACTTCACAGAATGGATTCTCATTGGGCCAAGGGCCATAATTATAGCCAAAGGATGTATGGATATCTTCCACTGCTCTGGCCAAAATAAATGTGTATTTTCTTCCCTCACTCTCAAGGCTGGTTGATCAAAGCTCATTGTTGTACAACAGTTTGTCCCCTGTTGTGCTTTATCGATTTGCCGCAGCTTTATGGAGAGCAATGAATCTATATGGTAGGCCCATTTAAATGGAGACTACATTAAGGCAGGGTTTTAACAGAGAAAGCAACCGAGAGAGGTGATATAAAAAGGGCGATAAAGAGAGAGACAAAGAGATAGAAAGAAAATACCATCGGGAGAGAAAATGGAAGATACACTAAAGAGAGAATCTTTATATTTAAATAGAAACTTTGTAAAAACAAGTGAAAGAGACAGCAAATTGAAACTTCGGGCACCAGTTAATCCCACTGCTATCGCCTCAAATGATCCGGTGCGAAACGCATGGGCCGTTTTGTTGCAATACCAGCGAATGAGACATGATCGTTTTCTCCCGCACAGGAAATGACGCTCGTTATGATAAAAACGAATGCTGGATTTTAGTTTTTTTTTTTCCTCCAGCAGGGGACCACACGTATTTTGTTGCAACCTCCACCACCAGCAAGCCAATTAAGAGTTCGCTCTGCAGGAAGTCTGCAAAGAAAAAAATAATCATCAAAAATCCTGCGTTCCTTTTAATCATGCTTCACAGCGAGTGTTATTTCCTGTGTGCGAAGAAGCAATTACGTCTCATAAATTAAGTGGTGTGCTGAAGCACCAGGGGTCTCAGTTTGCTGTATACACAACCCCAGAGCTCAGTGAATTAGAAGGAAAATTACACAATGTCCCTTTAAATGTGAACGTCGTCATAGATGCAGATGGCAGGCTTGCGTCGCACTAATGTAGGCTATTTGTTTGGGCTGCATTCACATTCCAGCCAATGATGTAAATAAAAGATTTTGATAGAAACAAAATAAGTATTCTTTTCTGAGTTAGTTTGTCCAGTTCGTGTGTAACTGTAGTGGTGGTGGTATAGGCTATTCTGTGCAGACAACAGCCTATAAGCCACATCGAAGTTGGTGAGTGATGGATAAACAGTTGCTCGGGCAGGCTTGCTGATAAGAAAAGATTAAAGGGTTTCCATCACAGATATAAAATGAGCATTGTTCATTATATCTACATAATCAGTACTATTATTGGTCAGTGGTTTCAAGCCCGGAAGCGGGTATGGAGTGGGGCATCTCTCAAGTGTGAGCGAGGAATGAGCGCAGAGCAGAAAATAGAAAACATGGAATAGAGTGGGAGTGGAGTGTCCTAAGAATTCTTTGAACGAGGGGTGGAAATTGCTGCCACTCCTTTCCACTCCAATACTGTGATGAAGACAACCTAGTTGCATTGCAGCACAGTGGTATGTAACTTTTTGACACGCACATTCAGTTAGAACAAGGTGTTAGATTGTCCCTACTATTTGTTGGCTACCACACATTTTATTGTGCACTTACACTAATTTCACTTGACATCTATTAGCTACTGTATGTTTGATATGGTTACTATTTTATTCAGTAGCCTAAGATGCCTGTAGTTGATTAATATGTCCGCTCATTGCTTAATCTTTTAAATCGCATTTGATAAAAAGGTCTGCTAAATAAGAAAATGTAAAATGATGAAAAAAAATCAGAGAAGAGTAAAAATTGAGAATTGAACATTAATGCCTCCAACATTTATGTTCGAGTATGTAGGATTATGGAATAACATTATATATTGTGTGGAAAGAAGAGTAAAAATCTATATACAGTAAGGATGATGGATCGGCTAATCCTGAGAGTGTGCAAAAGAAGCAGGTGGTGGGATATTGTGAATGTGAATATGTGCTCATGTGTGTTCAGTCTCTCACACCTGCTCTACTGTGAAGGTGTGGCTTTGTGTGCGTTCAACTCAATATTTCTGCACCAATGTGTGTGTGTTTTTGTTCATGAGTTTACTTGTGCTGTGATAAAAGCAAACAAGCAAAGTGATCAGTTAGATTATATCCGACGTTATCTGTATGCGTCTCCCATGTCCTAACAGAGGAAGGCGACTTTCCAGCTACATAGACTAGATTTCAAGAGACACTCCGATAAATGTTCAAGACCTACCAAATCAAATGGGAAACAGAGATTACTGGCGTGATGTTGTGAATGCGTGCTCGACTGCGGTCGAAGGATGATGATGATGATGATGAAAGTGATCAAATTGGGGATTAAACAACAAATATATTGAAATATAACTTTTTTGTTAAGAGTAATGTGTATGTATGTGTGCGTGCATGCGTGCGTGTGTGAGAAAGGCTGCTCCTGTTCCTCACCTCAGTGCAACCCCTTCTCTTTTTCTCTCATCTTCCTCCTCTCTACTCCTGTGCTCGCTCCTTCACCCAACTCCCCTTTTTCTCTTTCTTTGTGCATGTCTTTAGACCACGGAAATCATGTCTGAATCCAGCTGCCTTGATTCTGTCCACACTGTCTGTTTTGTTTTGGTTTTTTTTTTTTTGGTTAGCTATGCTAACACTTCAGTTGTCAAGACAGCATAAAATTCTCACAGATGAAAATGTCATCTTTCATAAGGATGTTCACTTATGAAGGATGTTCATGCTGTTTGTTCTGTATGCATGAGAGATCAGGGAGAGATCAAAATTTTACCATTCCTTGTGGAAAAAAAAACAAAAACATCAGTGGCTATTTGATGAAGAAAATAAAAAAAAGAAAATACTAAGAGGCAAATCATAGTAGTAAAAACATTCATCTATTGACTTTTTAATCCGAGTCTGAATCACAAGGTCGTGAAGTTTATCCCAGTAGGCATTGGATGGAAGGCAGACATCACGGACCAGTCACCAGTCTCTCACAGGGCTCGAACACGCATACCATTCATACCAATGTGCAGTTTAGAGTCTCGAACACGCATACCATTCATACCAATGTGCAGTTTAGAGTCTCCAGTTCACCTAACTGTCCTAACACACCAGGCTTCAGACTGGAAACCAACATGAACACAAGGAAAACACTGGAAGAGTGCACGCAGTAGAGTGCAGATCCCCGCCAGGTCCATCTCCCCTTCTCCAGTGCTCGGACTTAGGCAAAAGCACTCAATTGCATTATAAAACAGGTTTTGAAAGGTTTTGAATCACCACAACCACGAGGGGTCCTTGATCATACAGTCATAACTGTGCACAAACATTATTAGGCTTTACCTCCGACTTGGTCGGGCGTCCCAACAGACACAATTGGCCGTGTCTGCAGGTGGGAAGCCGGATGTGGGTGTGTCCTGGTCGCTGCACTAGCGCCTCCTCTGGTCAGTCGGGGCACCCATTCGGGGGGGAGGGGGAACTGGGGGGAATACCGTGATCCTCACATATGCTACATCTCCCTGGCGAAACTTCTGTCAGGTGAAAAGCGGCTGGCGTCTCCACATGTATCAGAGGAAGCATGTGGTAGTCTGCAGCCCTCCCTGGGTCGGCAAAGTGGGTGGAGCAGCAACCGGGACGGCTCGGAAAATAGGGTAATTGTCCAAGTACAATTGGGGAGAAAAGGGGGAAATATATATATATATATATTAGGCTGACAGGCTAAGTAGTATGTGAGATTAGCAGTGGACAGAAAATCCACTGTTTTTCCTGCCATTATAAAACTTGCGCAGCGCCCAAATCGATTGAACAGGAAATATGGGGAAAAAGGTTTTTTATAGATCTTTTTATTGATTTTTCTACGTCAAAGGCAAATATATAATAAATGTAATGAATACCAGAACTTACTTCCCTCATCCCACCCACCCCAAAGCCCCTTCCTCAATATCTGGCTCCTAAACTTAAAGAAGTAAAATGGTTAACAAATAACATATGGAAAAAGACACACACACACACACACACACACACACACACATACACATACACAAAGTTCAATACAATATATTGAAATAAATTACGAAAACCGGATGAACAGGTAAATAATATAAAAAAGCACAGGTAAAGAAAAAAAAAGAAGGGGGAAAAAAAACACCAAAAGGCTGGTAGGTCAAGGCTGACCTATTATTGTGAAACAATATAGTCTTACGTTAGAGAGGAGAACTTACCAGGTCTCAAAGAAATGAAGTGACACCAGAAAGGTTCCCAAATTCTTCCAAACTTGTCTATGTCAAACTTCCTTCTGTACATAATTTTCTCTAGGTACAAAGGCATCATCAGGTCTCTCATCCATTGAATTAAGGAGGAGGGATTCTGTTTTTTCCAGTTCTGAAGAATGAGACACCTCGCCAGTAGTGTTGACAAGGCAAGAGCCTTACTTAGTTTGGGGGGTACTGAAGATCCCTCAGCCACACTACCAAAATGTGATACCACAGGACAAGGGTCAATGAGTTCATCTGACACAGAGGAAATGGTTCTGAAGATAGATTGCCAAAGCTGTGTCAAAGAAGGACAAGACCAGAGCATACGAATAAGTGTTGCATTGGCCTGATGGCATCTGTCACAGGATAGATCATATCTATCATTCACTTGATGTTACAAAATGACAATCTCCCTTTTAATAAAACCTGTTTGGTCAATATCTATGATTACCTCTAATCAAAGAGTGAACACTTTTGTTGGGATTTTAACATCAGCCCCTAAAAAAATAAAGGGTAAAAAAGAACCAAAATTGAGTGGATCCTTATCCTTCTTTAAAATTAACTTAAATTGATGCCTGGGTGAGAAGAATGTGGGATTTGTGGGCATCATTGAACATATCCACTAAGGGTGGCCCTAGTTCATCAGTGAAGTTCTCACAGAACTCAGTGGGTAGTCCATGAGAGCCCTGTGATTTCCCACTCTGCATTGATTTAATGGCTATTTTTATTTCCTCCAAAGTAGGAGGAGCATCTAACTCTGAGTTTGTCATTATAGTTGGAATAGGGAGATTGTGAAAAAAAGCATTAAGAAGGGATAAATCACTACAAGGTTCAGACTGGTAAAGGGAGGAATGGAAGTCAGCAAAACACATCTCAATAGATTCATTTAGCACTGAGCCAGAAGGGAATGGATTTTGTTATTGATATTCTGTGCAGTCTGATGTGTCAACTGTAAGGCCAATAGCCTGCTAGGTTTGTCACTTAATTCAAAATAATATTGTCTAGTCCTACAAAGCATGTTCTCAGCTTGTATGGTTGTAAGGAGGTTAAATTCTGCCTGCAATTCAAGTCTCATCTCATAGAGCTCAGGGCAGGGAAGTGAAGCATAAGCTTTATCAGTGTCTAATATTGTATTGGATATTTCGAGGAGTCTGGATCGGCATGTTTTATTGAGATATGAGGAGCGGCAAAATGAAGATATCTCTGAAATGACCCCTTAACGCTTCCCAGATTATTGAGGGGATCGTCCCTGGGGTTTTATTGATTGCCAGAAAATCTTATTTGGGAAGAAAGAGAAAGGACATAGCTTTTGTCAGAAAGTAAGCAGGTGTTTAGCCACCTATTGGGAGGAACTACTGGCTTTTCAGCAAAAAACAAGGTCACTAGTAAAGTTGCATGATCTGAAATAACAATGCTGCTGTAGGACGTAGTGATTAGGGGTGCACCGACACCACTTTTTTTCAGACCAAGTACAAGTACTTACATTTGAGTAATTGCTGATACCATGTACCGATATGAGTACTTAATAATGCCATTACACTTCTCACAATTACTTTGAAAATGTGTTTTATTTTCATCAGATATTGTTCATTCTCTGACTAACAAATTGTCGCTACTGACATTTGAACATTCAACTATATGTTTTTCTTAAACATGGCATTGCCACACATTTCACTATAATATAACCACACTTAAGTGTAACAAAATTGTCATAGTGACATTTTAATATTCAATACTTTTCTTAAACATGGCATTGACACACATTTCACTAAAATATAATACTGCACTTTTTAGTGTAACAAATTGTCATTACTGACATTTTAACATTCAACTGTGCATGTTTTTTTTAACAAACAACCTTGCCACAAATTTCACTTAAATACAGTTAAGGTCAAAATTATTAGCCCCCTTTATGAACTCAAACAAAACCCTTAACTTTTTTATGGAAATGATCATAACCAAAAGTGTTTATACACTGCTCAAAAAAATAAAGGGAACACATAAGCAATGCAATGTAGCTCCAAGTCAATCACACTTTTGAGATATCAACCTGTCCAGTTAGCAAGCAACACTGATTTGTGAATCACTTTCACCTGTTGGTAAATTGTCTAATTTCCACCAGGTGGAAATTAGACAATTTGCAAGACAACCCCTATAACAGGAATGGATTTGCAGGTGGTGGCCACAGACCATTTGCCTGTCCTCATCTTTTCTGGCCGATCTTTGGTTAGTTTTTCATTTTGCTAGTGCCCTCACCACTAGAGGTGGCATGAGGCGGTATCTGCAACCTACAGAAGTTGCTCAGGTAGTGCAGCTCATCCAGGATGGCACATCAATGCGTGCTGTGGCAAGAAGATTTGATGTGTCTCCCAGCACAGTGTCCAGAGCATGGAGGAGGTACCAGGAGACAGGCCAGTACACCAGGAGACGTGGAGGGGGCCGCAGGAGGACAACAACCCCACAGCAGGACCGCTATCTGGTCCTTTGTGCAAGGAGGAACAGGAGGAGCACTACCGGAGCCCTACAAAACGACCTTCAACAGGCCACTAATGTGCAGGTTTCTGCTCAAACAGTGAGAAACAGAATGCATGAGGATGGTATGAGGGCCCGACGTCCACAATTGAGGCCTGTGCTCACAGCCCAACACCGTGCAGCCCGATTGACCTTTGCCAGAGAACATCTTGGTTGGCAGATTCGCCATTGGCGCCCTGTGCTCTTCACAGATGAGAGCAGGTTCACACTGAACACATGTGACAGACGTGAGAGAGTCTGGAGACGCTGTGGAGAACGTTCTGCTGCCTGCAACATCCTCCAGCATGACCGGTTTGGCGGTGGGTCAGTGATGGTCTGGGGAGGCATATCCTTGGAGGGCCGCACAGACCTCTACGTGCTAGCCAGAGGTACCGTGACTGCCATTAGGTACCGGCATGAGATCCTCAGACCCATTGTCAGACCATATGCTGGTGCAGTGGGCCCTGGGTTCCTGCCCATGCATGACAATGCTCGTCCTCATGTGGCCAGAGTGTGTCAGCAGTTCCTGTATGTCGAGGGCATTGATGCTATGGACTGGCCTGCACGTTCCCCAGACCTGAATCCAATCGAGCACCTCTGGGACATCATGTCTCGTACCATCTGCCAACACGATGTCGCACCACAGACTGTCCAGGAGTTGACCGATGCCCTGATCCAGGTCTGGGAGGAGATCCCTCAGGAGACCATCCGTCGTCTCATCAGGAGCATGCCCAGACATTGTAGGGAGTGCATACAGGCACGTGGAGGCCACACACACTACTGAGCCTCATTTTGAATCGTCTTGAAGAATTTCCACAGAAGTTGGATCAGCCTATGTTCTCATTTTCCACTTTGATTTTGAGTATGATTCTGAATCCAGACCTTAATGGGCTAATGATTTTGATTTCCATTGATCATTCTTAGGTTATTTTGCTCTAAACACATTCCTCTGTCTAATAAATAAATATTTTCAGCTGAAATATTTCATTCATCGAGGTCTATATTGTGTTTTTAGGTGTTCGCTTTATTTTTTTGAGCAGTGTAGTTTAATTGCTTCCAAAGAACAAAGACAAAATCTCCACTAAGCTTGATTAAGATATTTTACTAATGTGCTGAATTGACACAAGAAAAAACAAAAATGACAAGGCCAAAATTATCAGCCCTCTGACAATTATTAGCCCTCTGACAAATAATAGTCAATAGTGTAACCTTTCTGAGTCACAACTGACAACAACCTCTTATTGGAGTTCCTAACTAGGTTGTCACATATCTCTTGAGGGATCTTAGCCCATTCTTCCATGGCAAATTGTTCCAGCTCATCCAAATTGTGTGGTTTTTGAGCATGGTCATTAACCTTGAGCTCCCGCCACAGATTCTCAATAGGATTGAGATCTGGGCTCAGAGGGCGATTCCAGGACCTTGATTTTGGTGTCCTTCAGAAAGTTTTGGACCAACTTGAATGGATGCTTTGGGTCATTGTTTTGCTGGAAGACCCAGCAGCGACCTAACGCTAGTACATTATCCTTCAAAATGTCAACATAATCTTCTTTCTTCATGGTCCTATGCACCCAAAAAAAGGTTCCCTGTGCCTGAAACAGCCCTACAGCATTATGCTCCCACCACCATGTTTAACTGTGGCAACTGTGTTTTTAGAGTTGAAGGCCTCTCCCTTCCTTCCCCAAACAAAAGTAACATCCATGTGCCCAAACAGCTCAAGTTTAGTCTCATTAGACCAAAGGACAGACTTCCAAAACTCATGCCCATGTTTCAAATATTCATGGGCAAACTTCAGTCTGGCTTTGGTGTGCCGCTGTATGAGCAATGGAGTTTTTCTTGGACGATGACCTCGAAGCCCACCACGATGAAGAGCCCTCACAACATCAAGTCCAGAAGAGGCCAGTTCAGCAACAATCATCTTGGCAGAGATCCGGGACTATTTTCCTCTCCAAAGTTTTTAAAATCTTGCACTTTCGACCACGCCCAGGTTTGTTTCTAACAGAATTTGTCTCCTTGTGCTTTGCAATGATGCAACGTACAGCTGTTCTAGACACTGTGAAACGCTTGGGAATGGCAGTATAGCCTTCCCCTTTAAGATGAGCATCCGCTATCTTCTTTCTGAGTTCCAGACTGATTTCTTTACTTTTTGGCATGATACAATTACTTGTTACCAAGAATTTAAGAGTAGTCCCTCTCAATCAAGTGTTCAAGTGCCACTAGCCCTTTTCATTGGAGTCCCTTAAGTAAAGTTCAATGCTGATTGATTGCTCAGGTGTGGTCTGAAAGCTGATTGATTGGTCAGGTGTGTTTTGAAAGCAAAAAAATCACATGGGGGCTAATAATTTTGACCACCTCAATTTTCACTACATTTGGTATAAAGCAAACCTGAAGAATTATCTTACATTCCAAAATATGCCAAATATGGGCCTTAACATTGATTAATGTTTTACTATGTAAAGTTTTATGAATGATGTAAACATTGGGCAGAATTTTAGGAAAATGTTCCATAGTTCCTTGGGAGCTAATAATTTTGACCTTAACTGTATAACCTGTAACACAAGACATTTCAGTACCAACATAAAACTGTGACAGAACAACTGAAGTGATATCATGTCATCAGTAACTTCTGTCTGTGAGGACTAAGCCTGTTTTGAAAAAAAGTGAGGAGCAGGTTCCTTTTGATGAAAAGAAGCTTCTCTGCATTATCAGCTGTGAGCCTGTTTAGGTTTTCATCTGCAATGTGTGACACTGAGCTAAAAAGCCTTTCACTTTCCACACTGCTGCATGGTGCTGACAGGTATCTCTGTGACATTTGAGCCAGAGTGGGGAACTGCACTTTGTTAACCCCCCAGTACTGCAGCGGGTCGTCTTCCCAAGCAGTTGTGGTCTCTCCAAGGTATGCCTGACTGAATGGCAGCACCCACTGGTGCATGGCTCAGTGATGTTGATTCTTGCTCATCTGCTGTCTCATCAAACACACAGCAGTATGGCTTCGCAAGGCACAAGCCAGACTGCTCCTGGCTTGCGCCTTGCGAAGTTTTCTGGCAGGTGGCTCCCCCATATCCTCCTGCTTCTCTGCCTGTCCTCTGGACACCTTCTGCAGCTCCAGCATCAGCATCTCCTTGGCCTCTGTAGCAGTGTTGATGTTTGAGAAAAAAAAAACAATCTTTATACCTAAAACAGTGAAATTAATATATTAGCTGGTTACAGACAAGCTAGTCTGGAATTGTTAGAATGAATATCAGTATATTACCTTCAACTCACTTAAAGTAAGCCGATTATGTGAAAGTTGAATGGTAAAACGTTTTAGGTTGGTCATAATGAAAAAGTTTTGTTTTGATCATACTCTCCCACATGCTCAGCAAACAGACAACCAGACAGGCAAACACACATAGACACACTTTACCTTGGATCAAGTACAGTTGCGATGCAGTAGAGTGGGTTTTTTTCTGTGTCAATGAAGCGCCTCTTGATGGCTGCAGCTAAGGTCCCTTTCATCGTTTCGATGCCATGGTCCTTGTCCGTTTCTTTGGTCAGAAGCACGGTCACAGCAGGAATGACATCTGATGCCAGTGCGTCAGAGGAGCTTACTTTTCAGGTTAATTCCTCAAACGGAGACAGGACAGACTGAGTCTTTTCCAGAAGCGCCCACAGGTGAGCGGTGAGATTGTCGGGAGGCTCGAGCTCGTGCTCGGACCCGAATATTTCCAGGCCCCTCTTCTGCTCTATGAGAGACTGTAGCATGTAGTATGTGCTAT
This sequence comes from Lampris incognitus, assembly GCF_029633865.1. Lineage (NCBI taxonomy): Eukaryota > Metazoa > Chordata > Actinopteri > Lampriformes > Lampridae > Lampris > Lampris incognitus. Next base: position 38,025,164 of record NC_079212.1, read on the forward strand.
TCCAGTGGGTCGGCACATCCTGTTGGAGTCTTTTTATTGGCTTGTTGAGTAGCACCTGAATATTTCCAGGCGGGAGTTGGCTAAAGCAGAATGTTTTAAAATGTCCAACTATTTTCTGCATCAGCTACACTTCTCTATGCCAAAAGGTCCTCATTAACAGCCAGCTGGAGGGTGTGTGCGACACACAGCAGGCTCGGGAGTCCAGCATCACTCATGGCTTTAATCATGTTTTTGGCGTTATCCCGGAGCACAGCGCGAGCAGAACTTTTAGCGATGCCCCACGTCTGAAGCATATCAAACGCACCTGCGATGACTTGACTAGTGTGCGAACCCCGAAACTGTTTTGCATGCAGGACGACTCTTCGCTATGAGAGGCCATATTCCATACTTTACCTCTCACATACACTGCTGAAAATGCTCTCACATACATATGTGAAATCCTCTCACATATGTGAAATACTCTCACATACTACGGAAAATCCCGTCACATACTACTGAAAATCCTCTCACATACTACTGAAATGCAATAGTTGTATGTAAGAGGACTTTCAGTAGTATGTGAGAGGATTTCACATGTGTATATAAGAGCATTTTCAGTAGTATGTAAGAGTAATTTCAGTGTAACCGGAAGGCAGTCTAGTTCTAAAATCTCATTGGTCAATTTAAGTTAGCGGGAAGTCCATGGTCAAGTCTATCTTAGCAGCTAATTACTACCACTAAACCAGTGCAAAAATATGCATGGTGGAAGTGGAGAGACAAGCTCTACAACTTCGTGATGCTCTTTGCTTGATAAACACTATTTTAACAACACCTGGTGCCATAAATGCCATAGCATGTGCAACAAACACGGTTAGTGGAAGTGTGGAACATGGGGGTGTGAAAGATGAACTGAGACATGCATTCCGGCCAGGCACTAGCGGTAACCTCCGATCGCAGGCATCAGTGGTGCCATCACGAGGGAGCCATGCAGAGCAGCAACAAACAGGGCAGCTACAGACTCCCCATTATTGCACACAGCAACACTTTGGAAGATGGAATTCAAGACCTAGGAAAAGGTACGTCTTTGGATATGTTAGACAAGTCGGTTGAAGTAGTGCTATGCTAGCTAGCTAACGTTAGTCTAGCTAACTTCGAGCTAGCTAGCTAACCACTGCAACAGAAGCCAGTTAGCTATATCAGTAAATAATATGTGGATTTACTGGCTAGCTATGCCTTTAACCATGTAATAGAATTAAAACGGTTGTTCCAATTGATTTTACAGGCCTAAAACACAATATCACTTGACATTTAACAAAGATGTCATACTGCTGCCCAACCCAGCATGGGGGATCGTTTGCAAGCAACGTTCCGAAACGGAGTTCCATGAAACGGGACTCATCTCGAGCGCATTTGAGTTTGAGAAGAGTCAGGGCTACAGGACTGTCATTACACAGATCAGCAATGCCTTCAAAGATAAAATCCCAGAGGATGTGAGGCAAGTTTATGCAGTGTAATGGTTATTGTAATGCTGTTGCCAGCACACTATTTCCCCCCCAGGTTCCTCAACAAAGGCGACCATGTCCTTTGCAGCAAGACTAGTATCCAAGTTATCTTTTCATACGATCTAAACAGAGAGGAGGGCAGTACTGCACATCCCACAAATAACTCAAAAATCAGATAACTTACTTTTCCACTTTGTTTGGCATGGCTACACAGCCTTCGTCAGACACTAGAATATTCTTTGTCATTTTGTACATACATATAAATGAAATTTGCTCTCTGCATTTAACCCATCCTAGCTGTGTAGCTAGCAGCAGTGGGTAGCCGCCGTGCACCAACTCCAATGATTTCCCCCCATTGCCTTGGTAAGGGGCACGTGAGGCTGCACCCTAGCAGCCGCAAATGTGAGGCTGCACCCTAGATGATGACAGTATTTGGTGCGCTATAGTGTCCCTTGGCAAGATTTCCTGTTGTTTGGTGGCACAGTGTAGCAGAGATGGCCGCAGAGGAATCCTATTGCTTTTTTCCAGAACTGCTGCCGAGTTGACAAACAGAGCGCCCGGTGTCCGAAACCACTGTAGAGTTGACTGAGCGGAGCCACCATGGTTTACCCTTTCTGGGTACTGAAAGCTGGGTAGACTGTGCCTGGGGATTTGAATTCAGAGTTACCTTCGCCTAGCCTTTGCCTAAAGAGGCATCAACCCACAAGGCAGCAGGTGGATTTGAAATCAGAGTTCCCTTCTCCTATCCCAATGTGTTGGCTGGACTGGGCACCATGGGAAGTACCATACAGGCATGCAGGAGGACCAGATCTATCAGTAGGGACGTCTTCCTTAGCCAAAGGGCCCTTGCTAAGGTAAGTTGCTAACCCTCTACAGCCTGCGGTTGCAGTTTAGCATCTTACCCAGGACAAAAGGGCATATCAGTACAATGACAGCAAGGTTAGTTTAAATACAGATTACATGGCATTGTGCACAGCTGTCATTAATAGGCCTAATGACTACACCGTGTGATTATTGGGCCTATTAATGTCACCTGTGTAATCACTCCTAAAGTGTGATTATTAGGCCTATGAACGTCAGCTGTGCACAGTCATCTACTATACCATGCCAAGATTTAGGACTCATGAATTGGGAAACTTTGATACCCACACATTCACACTGTGTGACTAAACTGCATTTAACAAAATTTCCTGTTCTCTTTCAGTTTACAAATTCTTATGGGTTGTGGGAACAAACTTGTGTGTCCTAAGCTGCGTGAAGACCAGGACCTGAATGCATCTTTGATCCAGAAAGTCTTTTGATCAAAGGCTGTATACATCAGGCCAGCTAGACCTTTGGCAGTAAGTTATTAGGCTATTCAATTAGCTTCTTAGTGTAACCGAGTTAATTGTGAGCCATCGTAAATCCTCAGAGGTAGATGCCAAGGTCGTGGTATAGCCTACCAAAAAGTGACTCACTCCTCCAGTATAAAAAGCGCCCGGCTGCATCATCGATTAGCTAGCTTTTCAGTGGCGTAGTGGGCTAGAGCAGTGTCTCGCAAACGGACAAGCTCAGAAAAACACAGTTTTGAATCCCACCCTGGGCAAGCCCTTAACATGGGTGGAATGAATGAGTGACAAAAACAACGTAGACAGCAGAATGAAGTCAGTCACATTAGTAATGTAGAGACTAACATTCTTTCAAATTTGAATAGATCATCTGTCACGTTTAAATGCTTTGTTTTTGTTTATTGATTTTTGTTTCTTTTGTTTTTAAAATTTGATGTTTGAAGTTTGTGGAGGTTGTCACCCAGTCAACATCAGGAGAGTCCATTGGCCGCATCATCACCAGGACCATGGTGGACCAGACCCCGTCAACATCAAGCGAGTCCAGTGGCCCCATCACCACCAGGGCTATGGTGAACCCAGCTCCATCAACATCAAGAGACAACAATGACGACTATAACACCTACGTATCCATCTTAAGTTCACTGTCAGAGATATCCTCAGACGGGCCAGTTTTGAGAGTCAAATGTAAGTACCCCAGCATTTAAAGGCCTGGCCTTCAATCATTAGGAACCCCACAATGATAGTAATAGGACACAATATTGTGACAAATAATGATGCACTATTTATACAAATACCACCTGTAAAAATTACTGCGCCAATTATTACTGCCTGCCGAAGCTATGATAGTTTTGACAGGCAGTCAAATAACATCAAACAAGCTTAATTTGGAAGCACATAGTAGCTGGCTAGCATAACCAGTGTGTTGGCATTTCATTTTGATAACTGGTCAGTTGACATGCTGCGTTCTGCCCTCTCGTGTTCAACGCAAGAAGATGTAGCTAATAATGTGCCCAGTGTTTAGAGAGCAGCATCCCCACAAGCTTGACTACTGAAGCCAGCACAGCCGTGCCAATAACCACTGATAAAGCACTCCCTCTCGCCTTTTATTGCTTAAATGTGCAAATAGCAGTCACGTTGTGGGACTAATTGTATAGTTTCATCCTCAGATACCTAGGAGGATCTAGGACCCAGTCCTCAAGTCCCACTGTCCCAACCATATATATCTATCCTGCCACCAGCACATTACATTCAGCTCATGGGCAACCACTTGATTGGCCGAATCAGGTATGCTGGTGCAGGAAAAGACAAAATGTAGTGAGGACGGTGGACCCTGAGGACATGTTTGTCATTGTATGCTCTGACATAACATCTGATTGTGTTGCAATAGTGCGTTGGATATTTTGTCTAGATTTGATGTTTTCAACCTCATGTCTCCCCATATATCATCCAGCAGATCCATCTCAGTTGTATTTCTTACTGTTGGGACATACAACATATTACAGGTTTTAAAAAAAAGTTTTTATCTTCTATTCACTAGGGAGGCAGGAGCCCCTGAAAAGATGACGGTACGTAACTTACTGCTCAATCTTGCGAGTAGAATTGACACCGACCAGAAATGCAAGTTCAACATAAATCAGTCTTCCGTGTTGGACAGAGCTGTATGTGGCTTCAAGAGATTATCCTGCAATCCAAACTACAGGATGTCAATCAAGTTTTCTGACGACATGGGCAGAGAAGAAGAGGCTGTTGATTTGGGCGGCCCAAGAAGAGAGTTCTCAAGACTACTCTTGGAAGCCATGGCAGTTTTGTCTATGTTTGAAGGAAAGGAGGGGAAACTGAATTTGGCTCTTGATAGTGCAGGTATTTATTAACCATACACATTTGGGGAATTGACTGTTATGAGGATATATGCTTGACTACATTAATAATAGCATTTTAGAGCGAACTATCCATTTGAACATGAGATAATGTTACCTATGTTTCCCCAGCTCTGGGAGAGGACAGGTATTTCATTGCTGGCAGAGCAATTGCTGTGAGCCTTGTGCATGGCGGTCCTAGTCCTGGATTCCTCTCTCCGACTCTTTTTTCCTGCCTTGTTGGTGGTCCAGAGTCAGCCAAGCCTGACTTGGAAGACATTTCTGATACTGACCTACATGACAAGGTCAAAAAGGTAATTCTGCAGATTGTTGTTCTACAGATGTGTCATTTTAATCCACATGTTAATGGAACCATCCAAAATGGTTAGATGGATTTGTTTGAATTGTTAGCTGTAGTATATCAACCACAATGAGTAATGATTGCATTAAGATTTCTGGTTGTAACAAAAATGGTTTGTGGACACTCTCGGCATTGAGGGTTATGAGAAGAGCATTGTTAAAAGTTGCTTCATATATCTCATTTATGTCACATTAACCATTCTTTGTGCCCTTTGTGTATTTCTGATGTCAGATCTCAGAGTGCACCGCCCTGGATGAGCTGAAACGTGCTACAGCGCCACTACTGGACTACTTGGCAAATGCAGGCTGTCTCAGGCCACTGACGAGCATAGAGGACAGAGATTTTCTTGTTCAGGACATCCTCATGTTTCAAGTGATTAACAGGGTCCGCGGACCATTTGAAAGGTTTGTCTTGATTTCAAGTTCAGTCTGCTTTATTTGTAATAGCAGCATGTTGAATTAGGGCATTTTATGGAATTTAATTTTACTGAATTAACTTAACTCAGTGAGCAGATTGTTGTGTGTGCTAAGGATTGTGCCAAGTATGCACTAGTCGTGCTTACTGTCTTTTCTTGAATGCAGATTCAGGGAAGGACTGAGGACACTTGGCGTGTTAGATGTGATCCAACAGCAGAGTGCTTCCATCCTTTGCTCTGCCATGAGCCACATACACTCACTGCTGACATATTGGAGGATCTCTTCCATATTCGATCTTCTGAACAAGGAAGCAACAAGAGAGCAGCTGAAGAGACTGTCATTCCCTTCTGGAGGGACTATGTGCAGGAGGTAGAAGGTAATAAATACCATGCTGTCAGAACTGCCCCTATTTACAATGCTTGCTGGGTAGGCTTCTGTGTGTTGCTCCTCATTTATTCTGATAATCATCATTATCATGTTTTATTTATATTATTGTTTCAATTAACATTCTCTGGTGTGTTTTATTCATGTAGAGGCACAAGGATCATCTAAGCTTCAGAAAATCCTGGCCTTCGCAACTGGAGCCAGTGAGATCTCTCCTATCGGTTTCTTCCACGAGCCATCCATCACTTTTCTACATGAGTTCCCCAGGTCAGGTTGCCGCTGGCCGTACTTCAACTGCCTCAGGTTGCCTTTACATACCTCCTACCAAGCCTTCACAAACAGTATGGACTTTGCAATAGGGAACACACACAGCTTTGGCATGGAATAAACATACACTCAAGGCGTCAACACAGGTCATAAATGCAGTGTTTTAATTCTAAGTACTCCCACCATAAAATGTGAAAAAAGCAACGGGCCTGAATAATTGTGTTTGTTTTTGAAAGCCCTATAATTGAACAATGTGGGTAGGGTTGTTGAATGAAATGTTGCAGCCGTTGTTTCCTGCATTTTCCAAAGTATAATGTGCAGTTTACCTCTGTAGTTTTAACTGATGTTTGAGAAATAGTTTTTGTCTTTTCATTCAGTTCAGCTATGAAACCAATACAAACCAACATAAGTTCACTGTTATTTCATCATAATTACCAACTTATTGAACAAACAACATTACTAGCCTAACTTTAAACATGAAGCAAACCTTTTTTTGTTTAAATCCAAACAGACTGCAGAGTTGTAATTTTGAACAGCCAACATTTTAAGACCTGCATATTTTATGAATGTCTCTGTTCCATAAAATGTAAAAGACTTCAAAATAAATCAGTTCCATAGTTTCCATCATTTTCCATAGGGCCAAACATCTGTTGAATGAGATTCCTAGTTGCCTGATTTATTACGATGGCGTTTGTTGGAACAACAACGTTATTTGTTGTCTCTAACTCAGGAAGTGGTCCATCCTCTTCTACACCAAAATCATTGTTAACAGTAAATATGCCATTAATAGCTGTATTATTTACTCCTGCATTATTCAGAACACCTCTCTGCCACAGTTGAAGGGGTGTGTGGCCCCCTTGAGTTGAAAGGCCATGATGGTTCCATTGCTCCCTAAACTCTTAACAGCCCTTTGAAGTCTTGGTAAGTAAATGAAGTGGAGACAAAATAGATGAAAATCATTCAACGAATCTAAAAGTCCCTGCTCTTCCATGAAGGTGAATAGGTTACAGTAATGTGATGATGCCACTCTATTTAGCTCTGCCCATAATCTTTCTATTCGCTGGTTGTGAACACGTTGACCAGTGATTATGCTATTTCTGTTAAGTCCCCTTCCTTCCAGCATAAAGCGGGCAACGTCAATGTTTTCCATGCCATGATTGCTTCGGACTCTCGAAGGCAATCCAAACTGTTGTACACATCTGGTAAACAAAGACAGGACAGTGGAAGCCCTGCTGTTCTCACAACTTCAGTAAAGTCTGACTGAACCCATCCCCACAGCCATGGAATACCACCCTCCACCTCACAAGTTTATGATTTCCATCTATGTGCCTGAAAAAAAAAAGTGGTTGTAAAAATGGCAAATAGTAGAAACAGAATTGACTACTTATTAGGAACACAAACACCTTATGGTAAGTTTAATTTGCCAATTTGAGGTCTACATTTCCAACATTAATTGAATTTGAAGTGGAATTATGTAAGAATAGATCTAAACCACAATGTACTGTACAGATCAGCCAGATCAAACATCAACAAATTCATTAAGTTCATAGTTCCATTGTTGGTGTGTTTGAAGACATTGGAGTGCCACCTAGTCAAATGGCCATGACCACCTCCTCTAGGCATGGTGGTCCACATTTTTGATGTTGACTGGGTGACGACCTTCACACAGCTGTCATCAGAGTCTGAAACGTTAAACTTTAAAAACAAAAGAAACAAAAATCAATAAACAAAAACAAAACATTTAAACATGTCAGATGATCTATTCAAATTTGAAAGAATGTTAGTCTGTACATCACTAATGTGACTAACTTCATTCCGCTCTCTTGCGTTGTGTTTTTGTCACTCATTCATTCCACCCATGTTAAGGGCTTGCCCAGGGTGGGATTCAAAACTGTGTTTTTCTGAGCTTGTCCGTTTGCGAGACACTGCTCTAGCCCGCTACGCCACTGAAAAGCTAGCTAATCGATGATGCAGCCGGAAAACCCTCGTCGATCCACTGTGCAGTGAAGCTGATGAGGGACATTGGGCTGATGCTGCTAGTCCAAATATCAGTGGTGAAGCTGAGGGCCGAAATGTCCTGCAACAGGCTGCTGATGTGTTTCTTCACAATGTCGTGCCGCTTTGGTAACACTGTGATGTGGTGATGGCTAGGGCTCTCATACCTTGGCTCCACTACACTGAGAAGACGTCGAAATCCCATATCATCAACAACCGGCAATGTACTGAGTAAGAGCCTCTGTTATTTTGACCCTCCGCGGGTTGGCTCTGGACATTTTCTCTCGCTTCTCCAGCGTTTGCTGCAAAGTTGGTTGTTGCTCTTTGCCGCTACTATTAGCAAACTCCTTGAACTTGACGTCGTGTTGGTTCTTCAGATTTTTTATCAAATTGCTTGTGTTGAAAGAGCTAGTTTTCGCCCCTCCCCTTGACAATTTTGTTCAGCATAATTTGCAGTTGGCTTTACTTTTGTCATCGTCGTTTACTTTGAAATATCTCCACACGGCTGACATTGCTCCTCCTCCACCACCTACCTACTCAACTGAGAGGTGAATGTCACGCTGCTGTAAAGTGGTATCTGGTGTTGTTGTATCGGAGCACTTTTATGATTACGAGTACACGCGCACAGTACTGGACAGATACCCGATGCTGGTATCAGTATCGGTGCATCCCTAAAAATCAAATCTTGAAAAGAATGATGGGCTGGAGAAAAGAAGGAATACCTTTGGTGCATTAGGGTAGAAGAAACACCAGACATCAGAGAGGCCAATGTCATCTTAATGTGATTTAAGAACTTCAGCAGTGAGAGAACGAGAGGCTGGTTTAGTAGAAGAGTGATCTAATTTGGGATTAAGGCTACAGTTAAAGTCACCACCCACTATAAGGTAATGATGGTTAAGATCTGGAAGAAGAGTGAATAATTGAGAGATGAAGTGATGATCATCAGTATTTGGGCATAAACATTGGCTAAGACAACTTTTGTGCTGTATCAGGTGCCAGATATATTTAGATATCTCCCATTAGGTTTGGCTATAATTTCAGAAGGAGAAAAACTGGTATTTTTGGAGATCAATATGGCCACGCCTCTTGATTTGTCCTGGAAAGTAGTTTGAAAAATGTGACTTATCCGATGCTTCTGAACACACTGATGTTCAGGTGCTTAAAGGTGGGTCTCTTGAAGAATTAGTATATTTGGATTAAATTGTTTTAAATGGGATTTTTTTTTTTACATTTCTTTCCCCCTTTTTCTCCCCAATTATACCTCACCAATTACCCCACTCTCTGAGCCATCCTGGTTGCTGCGCCACCCCCTCTGCTGATCTGGGGAGGGCTGCAGACTACCACATGCTTCCTCCGATGCATGTGGAGTTGCCAGCCGCTAAGAGGGGGCTAAGAGTACATCTGTCTCCATTTTACAGTGCTGTGATTGAAAACATTCCCAAATCCTCTGTAAATAGTACACATGGCCATTGAAACTCTAGTTAATGGTCACACCCATATTTACATATGAAACTGGTCGTTGGTTTCGGTCGTTATGCCACTGTATTGTTTATAAGGGTGGAGATACTTGCAGTCAGTTTAGACTGAAGAGGTCAGTTAGTTGGGAGATGAAACATATCTCTCAATAAACGTATCCAGATGAACTGATTCAACCTTCTTTGAACTACCACAATAATACCACACATGAAATAAAGGACTCTTCAAAACTCTCTTTAGAGTTAAGGGCCAGCGCTAGTCAAAAGTACTTAAATATAATCTCCGAACCTTGGTCAAGTAGTACTTGGAAAACAGCTAACCAGACCCTCATGAAATAAAAATAACCATACATGACTAATATTGGAAGAGAAAAAAAAATCACACAAAGGAAAAGTAAAACACGGAGATGTTGCCTAGTAAAACCTTAGGCAAACAAAGACCACAGCATTTTCATAGACTCGTATCCTGAGGAGAAAGAAAAGCAAAGAAGGGAAAGCGTGAAGTAAAATCAACAGTAAAGATAGTAAAAGGCCTATTTGAATAACAGTTCACCCCTTTTATTTATAAAGGCTGGGTTAAGGGTAGGAAAAACAATATTGTATATATGAAATATAAGATTATTATCCATCCATCCATTATCCGAACCGCTTATTCTGCTCTCAGGGTCGCGAGGATGCTGGAGCCTATATATTATATCTAAGTCAACCGTAGACGTGAGTCGTGCATATGCGAGCCTGAATGCTTTCCCCAGCTTTATTATATTATGAAAATAAAGACAGAGGTTATTATTTTTGGTTTATCCAGTCATCCTCAGGTTCTCCTGTGCTGAGGTAACCACTGAATGGTTTGATGACTTGCAAAATACGATCGACTTCTTGTTTACATTCAAGACTCATACCCGAAAACATAATGTTTTGAGGATGTCGCTGCCCGATCTGAGTTAACCGCACACGCGACTCACATCTACGGTTGACTCAGATTGGGCAGTGACAGAGAACAGTGTTGGTTGAGCGAGCTAGAGAGTGAATGAAGAGAGGGAACGGCGGTAACGAGAACAAATGTTTTTCAAAGGTTTTGAATCACCGCAGCCACGAGAGGTTCTTTGTCATACAGTCATAACTGTACACAAAAAATATTAGGCTGATAGGCCCAGTAGTATGAGACGTTAGCTGCAGACACACACACACACACTTGCTGGTTGTCCATTGTGCCCGATGATGACCATCTTCTTCTATTTGTGGGTCCTTTGAGGACTCAGATAGCAGAAGATACCTGCGCAGAGATGGTTTTTAAAGTGGCATGGGGGGTGCGTTTCTCCCAACGCCACATGACTTGATTGTAGAGGAGATGGTTCCGATGGCAAGGGGGATCCCTAGACGACCGGCACCTCCACACAACTGCAGGGGGCTGCCGGAAATCCAGTTTTTCGGAAACCGCCTCGAAGCGTGCCGCCACAGCTTGCTTTTCTGTTGGGGTAAGCTCCCTTAGCCTTATGTCTTCCCAGACTCACCCACAAGGCAGCGGGGCAGTGGTTGATAGGTGCCAGGGCATGTCCACCAGGGTGGGCCTGCACACCATATCTCTGGGGCCCACTGCTGCTCCGAGATCCCCTGCCAAGTTAGCCTGGGGCCGCAAGACCCCAGTTACCACGTGTGGCCACGGGGAGGCCTGGCAGGAGTCTTGGTGAAGGAGAGGCTATGTACTGCCAAGGGAAGGCTTACACGCTAGCATGCTCCCCTATTCGCCACAAAGGCTAGCCAGCGGCAGCAAGCTAAGGGCAGGAAGGACACAAGCAGGTTGGAAGAACACATGCACCTTCCCTCCAACTACACACTGCTGCACTAGACGCATCACAACACCCTGTGTGTATGTACACACACACACACACACACACACACACACACACACACACAATAAAGGCTACCACCTGGTGGAGATAATGAAGGCTTCACACAATAGGGACTGTATTAGATCTAGGTCCTTAGCCGTGAGGCAGCAGTGCCAGTTACTAAGCTATAAATGGTAAAAAGCTATGCATATTCTGACATATAACTAGTTTAAAAGTGACACATCAAAATCTGAATATTCCTATTGATAGGCTGTGTTTCGAGTGGGAATGTGACCACGGAGAAATTCAGTGGCCAAAACAGCGCGTCTGTGGCCACTCAAGAGAGATCTGTGATTGGCTGTAGATGGTGTCCAATGACAAATTGTGCCGGTGGATACACCAGTCAATTTTCTATATAGGGTGTGTCCATTTTGAGATGCTGTAAAACCACAGAGAAGCCGTTTTTTCACCCCCTCCTTCTAGCTACTTGGCTCGACTTTGTGCCATTTTGCTGAGACTTTATCAATCTTGCTACAATGTATTGCTATCTATCTATTCATCTATCTATCTATCTGTCTATCTAAATATCTATCATCTATCTAACAGTTATTTGTATCACCGAATCCTCCTCCTCGAAACTGTAATTTGCGCAGAGGATCTCCCTCTCGCTCTCGCTAGCTGACATTTTTTGTAAATAACAAGTGACAAGCGGTACCAAGCCCCACCCACCCAGGAAGACAGTAGCCAGTAGCTTTGACTTCATAAAACCACGCCTATTTCTGGTTATGATTCAAACTCCCAATGTTAAAAAATGTGTTCAGAAAGGGCATGTCAGTCTCTCTTTAAGAACAAAATAAGAACAAAAGACCATGACTCCTTCAGTGTTGGGAGCCACTTCCTTTTGGATGATCACAAATCAAGGGAGAACAAATACTATCTGTGAGTGACTTGTGAGTGACGGGTACATTCTATAACCCAGACCAGTGGTTCTGAATCTGGTCCTCTGGGTTTTCTATTGTGCCAAATAGGAAATTTCATTAAGCTGTTGTGTCAGGTAATGACCTAGTCAGGGAGATTTTAGGCCTGGAACAACAACTGAATGTCATTTACTACCTGACAGAATAGAAAGCCAGCAGTACTGTGGTTTTCCAGTCCAGTGGGTTGAAAACCACTGCTTGAGGGAGGTCCAGGTGGCATGGCGGTCTATTCCGTTGCCTACCAACATGGGTGATTGCTGGTTCAAATCCCTGTGTTATCTCCGGCTTGGTCGGGCGTCCCTACAGGCACAATTGGCTGTGTCTGCGGGTGGGAAGTCGGATGTGTGTATGTGTCCTGGTCACCGCACTGTTCGGGGGGGAGGGGGAACAGGGGAATAGCGTGATCCTCCCATGCGCTATGTCCCCCTGGCGAAACTCTTAACTGTCAGGTGAAAAGAGGTGGCTGGTGACTCCACATGTATCGGAGGAGGCATGTGGTAGTCTGCAGCCCTCCCCTGATCGGCAGAGGGGGTGGAGCAGCGACCGGGATGGCTCAGAGGAGTGGGATAATTGGCCGGATACAATCGGGGAGAAAAAGGGGGGTGAAAAAGAAAAAGAAAACTACTGCGCTAGAAAATTGACAATGTCCTTCGTTTTGTTTTGAAGAGAGAAATCCAGAGATAATGTGTAGGCGTGGAGGCGTTTGTATGTTTGTGTTTGAGAAGACAAGTGAACCAATTGCTTGTGCAGTGGGTGGTCAAACACACAAAATGACACACACAAACACAACTGCACACACAGATTCTTTTATGTGCATTCATATATATGTCCTTGTCATTCAAACACAAAGAACGGGATGCTCACTATGTCTATATGAATGTAGACATACACAAACACTACCACCCATTCTCAGCAGCGCCACACGTGATCTCTGATTGATGATGATGATGATGTATGTGTGTGTGTGTGTGTGTGTGTGTGTGTGTGTGTGTGTGTGTGTTTGTTTGTCTGTTTTATTGCTGATCCTATCAGTAAGACAACATGAGGCCTTGGCCCTGTGACAGGAAAGTTAATTGAGTTCTTCTGCACACACAATCATACACACTTTTTATTCCTGTGTGCAAGCCAGCCTTAGTCAGGATTTTGGCGGAACAGTTCATTGACTTGTGATCGATTAGTTGCAGCCCCGTGTGTGTGTGTGTGTGTATGTGAAATGCATGCACGTGTCTGTGATGCTTTATCCTTTCAACACGCTCTGATAATGTGGCTAACAATGACATGGCAACAAAGTAAATGTGTTGTTTAATCTCTATATGGTCACAACCCCCCCACCACCACCACCACCACCAACCAATCCTCATTTTATCTGATGATGTTTATAGATGGGTACTCTTATAACCTACAAGCACCACTTCTGTAATAGCAGTGGTAGTAGTATTTGCAGAATTCATAATTTTTGAACTTATTGAGGCATTTAGGTGGTTCATGTAGATAAGAACATGCTGTATATTGTAGGCTTAGGCCTGATCGCAGCGTTGACCCCAACTTGAGCACATTTTCTCCGGGTGTCTGGGTGGCGTGGCGGTCTATTCTGTTGCCTACCAACACGGGGATCACCGGTTTGAATCCCCGTGTTACCTCTGGCTTGGTCGGGCATCCCTACAGACACAGTTGGCCATGTCTGTGGGTGGGAAGCCGGATGTGGGTATGTGTCCTGGTCGCTGCACTAGCACCTCCTCTTGTCGGTTGGGGTGCCTGTTCGAGTGCGGGGAGGGGGAATTGGGGGGGAATAGCGTGATCCTCCCACACGCTACGTCCCCCTGGTGAAACTCCTCATTGTCAGGTGAAAAGAAGCGGCTGGCGACTCCACATGTATCGGAGGAGGAATGTGGTAGTCTACAGCCCTCCCCGGATCAGCAGAGCGGGTAGAGCAGAGACCGGGTCGGCTCGGAAGAGTAGGGTAATTGGCCGGATACAATTAGGGAGAAAAAGGGGGAAAAATCCCAAAAAATAAAAAAATATATCTGAGTAAATGTCCTCAGTTACGTCCGCGTTCATCAATAAGTTGGCAATCAATGCATTTTGGGATCTGCAAAAAGGTTTTATACGTATGAACATTTTGTCTATGAGATTGTGCTGGTGTTAGCAGACAAGAAGGAGATCTTTCTACTCTGGGTTAAAGGTCCGCAAGCTCGTCGGGTCCCGACACGCTGAGTCGATTCGGGCCAGGCTCGGGCTTTTTTTTTTCTTTTATAGATCGGACTCGGGTCGCACTGTGGCTCATATAACTTCCCATATATGTGCAGAGTACACATAGTCCGCTGTATGAAATATTGTTATATTTATTATATTATAAATATTACAAATATTATACATGTACACGTGCATTACATGTGACAGTTGACCATGCCTTGTGTGTGTGTGTGAGTGTTTGGTTGGGCTGAAGAACTGCAGATTTTATCGGGCTGGGGCCAGGCTAGGGCTGTAGTTTTTGGCCCCTGCAGTTTAAATGACTACTCACTGCCCCAGACAGGAATCGTTTGTGTTGAATTCTCGGGTTTGTTATCAGTCTGTTTTGGGTGTAGGTTATTGTGTATGATCCTACCACAGAACTCCTATGACACTGCGTCCTTCTTTCTTGAGTGCCCGAGCCACATCAGATAATGCCAATATGGGTAATAGATGATCAACACCTTCTACTGAACATCTTACTTTTCTTTGTTTTTCTTGCTGCTGCTGAGCCTGACCAACATCTCTGACAACCGGTGAGCCGATTAGATTTGAACAATAACCAAGTCAGTAGTAACTGTGGCAGTGGAGAAAATTGGGACGTTTGTTTGGCTCAATCGCGAGGGGTGGAGAAAACGGAGACCTCAAAAATCTGACGAGGTAATTGGACATCTCGCATCGCCAGCAATGTGCTGCACCGTGATACCTTAGTTTTGACCTCTTGGAGACAATTTGGATATCTGTCGATAGCTTGTGAGAAAGCACCGCAAATGCAAGGCAACTGCCTGAGGCTGAAAAGCTCAGTGTGAACCAGTGTGCAGCTAGATTGCACGTATATTTTGCTTTTTAATCATTCTTACATATCCGTCTTTATGTTCGTGATCAAAAGATAAGCACATTACTGTTCCCTTACAGTCAGTCTGGCACAGGGAGGCTATTTTATTTATTTATCTATTTATATTTTGGAATTTGTTCTCCCTTTTTCTCCCCAATTGTATCAGGCCAATTACCCCACTCTTCCGAGCCTTCCCGGTCGCTGCTCCACCCCCTCTGCTGATCCGGGGAGGGCTGCAGACTACCACATGCCTCCTCCCATACATGTGGAGTCACCAGCCGCTTCCTTTCACCTGACAGTGAGGAGTTTCACCAGGGGGACGTAGCGCGTGGGAGGATCACGTTATTTCCCCCAGTTCCCCCTCCCCCCCAAACAGGTGCCCCGACTGACCAGAGCAGGCGCTAGTGCAGCGGCCAGGCCACATACCCACATCCGGCTTCCCACCTGCAGACATGGCCAATTGTGTCTGTAGGGACGCCTGACCAAGCCGGAGGTAACGTAGGGATTCAAACTGGAGATCCCTGTGTTGGTAGACAACGGAATAGACCACCACGCTACCCGGACGCCTGTGAACTATCCTTTTAATCAATTACAATCAACTCACATTAGCTTTTCATGCCTTCGTAGTGCATAAATAATAAGAATGCAAACAGCATCTGTTGGTGGCCAGTGCACGTTAGAGAATGATGTATTTTATGACCGTGGATATGAAGAGATTCCTTTAAGGGTATATTTGGCACCTGTACAGATAAGGTACATAGATATGTATATACATAATGGTTTAATGGTTTAAACACACACTCTACATGAATTAAGGAGAACCACCTCAGCAGTATGATGAGCGGTTAATGAATGTCTTCTCTTCAAATAAAGCAGACAGACTAGACAGGATGACTGACAGGCAAAACAAACAGACAGGCAGTTATACTGATGCATGTTTACAGTATTATACCTGTTTGTGTATGAAATTGTGCAATTTACTTGGATCAGCTTAGAGCCATTTCCCTAAAATGAAAATTATTCAAATAAAGCCCACTGCTCCAGGCTGTGTTTTTTTATTGCTACTTGCAACCAAGATGTTAGTGCTTAAAACCAGTCAATTTGCACATGTGCATGCACACACGCACACACACACACACATGCACACACACACTATGAAATAAATAAATAGTAAGTGCAATAAGTTCATACGTCCCGTTGAGATTGGGATATTGAAAATAAGATGTTTAGGTTGGCTGCAGTCTTTGGTGGACAACCCACAGCTTCTGGCACTTTAACCTCGAGGTGCGCCTTTGCTTTTTAATCATTTACAAGAAGAGGAACTCTTTATGGGGTGCCATTAAGGAAAATGTTATTTGAATTGTGGGAATATACATTGATTTGTTGTTAAACTACATGGTTAACTGGTGTATATATATATATATATATATATATATATATATATATATATATATATAGATGAATATGCGTGTGTATGTATGTATATATATCTCATCTCATCTTCAGCTGCTTTTCCGGGGTCGGGTCGCGGTGGCAGCAAGCTAAGTAGGGCACTCCAGACGTCCCTCTCCCCACCAACCCCCTCCAGCTCCTCCTGGGGGATCCCAAGGCGTTCCCAGGCCAGACTGGACATGTAGTCCGTCCAGCGAGTTCTGGGTCTACCCCGGGGTCTCCTCTCAGTTGGCCGTGCCCAGTAAACCGCTAAAGGAAGGTGCCCAGGAGGAATCCTAATCAGATGTCCGAACCATCTCAGCTGGCTCCTTTCGATGCGAAGGAGCCAGTTGAGATGGCTCCTTCGCATACATATATATATAAACTGTCCTATGTATCAGTTTGCTGGAATATATATTGGTTTGTCAGTTTCTGTAAGAGACAAATATTGGGTTTCTTACTTTTATATTGGTTTGCTGTCACATGTATATGTCAAGTTTGTCTTTAGTAGTTGGCTGGCTAATGTATTGATTTGTAAGCATCTGTGCATTGGTTTGCTCATGTAAGTATTTAATTATTAGTTTATGCATTGGTTTGTTAGCTCAAATACAGGGTTGTATACATTGGTTTGCTGTTGTACCTATTGATTTACTTGTTTATATAATGGTTTGCTGACATATATGTTGGTTTAATGTATTATATACTGGTTTGCTGATTTATATTTTTGTTTGTATAATATCAAATAATCTCCCAGCCAGACACCTTTGACATACCTCCCCGCACTCCACACGACAACACCAAAAACACAGTCAACGCTAGGCGAGGCTGCCGCCAGACCACCCTTGGTGTTATCAGAACTGCTGGTCTGCATGGGCTAGCGGTTAGCTTAGCCTGCCCTGCTCCCGTGTGCTGTCAGACCACCCTTGGTGTTTCCTCTTCGGGCGCAGCTCCAGGCAGGGCCGTGGTCCCTGAGCCCACAGGACACATGCGGCAAACCGGGCTCCCACATCCGATCCAGTGCCAGCTCTGCCAGCCATCAAACGAAAACAGTAAACAGTAAACGAAGACAATAATAAATGCAAACCTATATGTACACTAGAAAGCAAACCAATATCCAGAAAAATCAGTATATGGAAACCAATACATATCCCAGCAAGCCAGTTTATACACAGCAAATCAGTGTATGAGCAGGCCAGAAAATATCTGCAAACCAATACTTTATCAGGTAAATCAACATATAAAACAACAAACCAATCTTAATGACCAATTTAAAAGCAAATAATCCAGTGTAGGCAAACAGACACTGGATATGCCTCAACAGTGAAGTTAGCCTGCAAACTGATTGATGCACCGATATATGTGTCAGCAATCCAATGTAAAAGCCAGCAAACCATTGTATATAAGCCAATATATAAAACAGCAAACCGATGAATTAGCAATTATTATTAACCAATGAGGTATTTAGACAATACGTCAGTGTCAGCAAAGCAGTACATAAACAAGTAAATCAATATGTACAACAGCAAACCAATGTATACAAACCAATATTGAATCTAACGAACCAATGTTAATAATCCAATATATATATATATATATATATATATATATATATATATATATATATATATGCAAGCAGTCCAGTGCTTAGCCAGCCAACCAATTGTCTGGCTAATGTATATGTGCCAGAAAATCAATGTAAGAGCCAGAGAACCAATAGATAATTCAGCAACCAATGTATACAAACCCATATACAAACGGACAAACTAATATATAAGCCAGCAAACTGATAAAACAGGACAGACGATGTATAGTCCCACAATTCAAATGACATTTTCCTGAACGGCACCTCATACGTCCGCATACATCTTTGTTGTTCTTTTCCAATCTGTGAACAACAAGAAGGATGGATATGCTTACTGTGGTCACTGAAATATGTGAAAAATATGTGAAATCATGTCAGAGTAAAATCACTGACGTGTCAGAGTGACACAAACAGATCAAATCATTTGATGTGTGTGTGTGTGTGTGTGTGTGTGTGTGTGTGTGTGTGTGTGTGTGTGTGTGTGTGTGTGTGTGTGTGTGTGCGCCCCCCCTGAGAAACAGCACTATTTTAATGTTTGGGGGTCACAGATTGGATGAAAGCTGAGGAAATACATCGATGAAGCAGTGGAGGTAGTCTGGATGACATTACAAAACGACCCCACCCTTAGCAATAGGACCACAGTTAACACTGAACACGTGTGTCTGCGCCCGAAACTGTGTCCTCAGTCCACATACTTCGAATACAGGGGGCAGTACTATAGACAGAAGCATGGGAGTGCTATGGGTTCCCCAGTTTCACCTGTAGTGGCCAACTTGTAGGTCCTATCCAGGGACACCACCTAGCCATTGGTTCAGATTTGTGGACGACAGCTGGGTTAAAATGAAATCTCAGGACATACCGTATTTCACAAACCACATTAACTCTGTGGACAGCCACATCAAGTTCACCAGGGAGGATGTGAAAAGTGACAAGTTAGCCTTCTTAGACTGTGAAATTGCAATTGGTGATGGGGGACATTTGATTGCTGATGTTTACCGTAAACCAACACACAATGATCAGTACTTAAGGTTTGACTCTCATGATCCACTGGAGCACAAACTAGGAGTCATCAGGACGCTGTACCACCGAGCTGACAACATCTCCACCGACACAGTGGCTGGGAAAGGGGAGAAAGCCTACATTAAACAGGCCCTGGTTAACTGTGGCTGTCCTAATTGGGGATTTGTCAAAGCCGAGAAGACGCCCAAACAGTGCACCAGCCGATCGAAGAAAGGAGAAGGACAACAGCTGTCTAAGCACAAACCAGTGGTGATTCCATACGTGGCGGGAGTGTTGGAACAGCTGAGACACGTGTTTTCCAAACAACACGTCTGAGTTGCTTTCAAACCCCAAAACATGCTGTGCCAGAAACTGATCCACCCCAAGGATCGGGTCCCCTGGCACAAACAGCAATACACTGTTAAGTGCCAGGAGGATTGACGTGACTTATACATCGGGGAAACCAAACAGACACTGGCCAAGTGGATGGCACAACACAGGAGAGCTAACACGTCAGGCCAGGACTCCACAGTCTACACCCATCTACAGGCCAGTGGCCACTCTTTCAAGGATGAGGATGTGCACATCCTTGATAGGGAGGAACGCAGAGTCAAAGAGGCCATCTATGTGAAGAGGGAACGACCGTCCCAGAACTGGGGGGGGGGGGGTCCTAAAAGTACATCTGTTACCATCTTACAATGCTGTGATTGCAGCCATTCCCAAATCCTCTTGTGAATAGTACACATTGCCATTGAAACTAGTTAATGCTCACGGCAATTTGAAACCGAACATTGGTTTTGGTCATTGTGCCACTGTATTGTTTATAAGGGTGGGGGGGATACCTGCAGTCAGTTGAGACTGAAGAGGTCACTTAGGCGAGAGATGAAACGTTTCTCTCAATAAATGTTGTGTACAGATGAACTGATTCACCTGTCTTTGATTTTCTTACCTGGATTATTGAGCATTCCTAAAGACGGAAGAAATACATTGTTTCCTCATAGCTGGATGAACAGTGGCAACCTGATCAACTTCTAGTTCCGGTTACCAGCTGTGGTTTTTTTCGTTTGTGGCTCTGCTTACTTTTTAACTTTTAACAACTCCTTGAGCCCTTTGGATTATTTTCATTGATTTCATGGTTTGCCTATTTTATGGATTTTACCTGATCATTGATCATTGACTCCCTGCACTCCTGGTGAGAACCGTGTGGATGCAACCCTCAGCTGACGGAGAAAACAGCTAACTTCCACTTTCTTTTCTTTTTTCTTTTTTTTTTTACCTGAGAGGAAGCAGGACTACTGTAAAAGTGGTCTGTAGATAAAATGTGATGAAACCACTTGGGCGGTAAACATAATTTTGAAAAGTTATTTAGTGTGTCTGGTGCAGGGTTAAAAGAAAAAGCAGTTATCTATAAAAGAATTGGTAGAATTATTTTATAGATAACTGTCTTTGTTGCTCTAACATCAGTCCATCTTCAATTTTTGCCTGCAATCACAGCATGTCTTGCTTCAAATATCAGCCTCGGTGTCATGGTTTTGAGTTTCAGTCTGCTCATTCATTCTTTCATTCATTTTGGTTCATTTGGTTGTGCATACATGTTCTAATTTGGTCATTTCAGACCTTGCTATATCCACCTGTCCACCAGAAGCCCCCTGACTTTCCTCTGTTTTCCCCACTCACCTGCTCACCTGTTCCACATTACCTCATCTCGTTAACTCCGCAAGTATCCACATATATATATACTATATAGGGCGGCACAGTGGTTAACATTGTCGCCTCACAGCAAAGGGGTCTTGGGTTCGAGCCCCGGGGTAGTCCAATGTTGGGGGTCGTCCCAGGTTGTCCTCTGTGTGGAGTTTGCATGTTCTCCCCATGTCTGCGTGTGTTTCCTCTGGGTGCTCTGGATTCCTCCTCACAGTCCAAAGACATGTAGGTCAGGGGAATCGGCCATACTAAATTGTCCTTAGGTGTGAATGGTGTGTATGTGTGTGGTGGGGGTGGGGTGGTGGGGGGGCCCTGTTATGGCCTGGCAGCCTGTCCAGAGTGTCTCCCCACTTGCCACCCAATGACTGCTGGGATAGGCTCCAGCATCCCCGCGACCCTGAGAGCAGGATAAGCGGTTTGGATAATGGATGGATGGATCAGTCCGTTTCTACCTGCTCTCTGCCAAATTGTCTTTGTGCCATGTGCCTTAGCGCTCTGTTCTTTGCCTGCCTGTTTTGATCCTGATCGTGTTTTTGACCTTGCCTGTATTTTTTACTTTGCCTCAGCCAGTCTCCCTTGTACTTTGTTTGCCTGCTTGGATTTATTGTATCCTTGTTTTCTAAGTAAAGACTCTTTACTTTTACATCTGCCTGCTGAGTCCTTCTCGTGGGTCCATTTTCCGAGAACCATGACAATCAGGGCTTATTTGAAGGATCTGTCGTTAAAATTTTATTATGGCCCTCACCTTCCGTTTCATTAATCTCACCAATTTCCTCACCTTTCATTTCCCTTCTGTTCTCCTCCATCTGTCTCTCTTCTCGTTTACTCTTTTATTCCCTCTCCTCTCAAGTCCACTTATCGTCATTTACCAGTCCTCTCTTATTCAACCTTTTCATTGTACCTGTGACCTTCCTGTCTTAGAAAGCTGATTTTTGCCTGTTTACCATTTCTTGTTTTTTGTTCTTCACCTATCTTCACTATGGTTCAATTTTTAGGCTTAACCTCGGCCCTGTGTCTGTTTCATTGTTCATTCTACCGCTTTGTTTCTTCACCTTTAATTTCCTGCCCATGTTTCCATCTCTCTTCCTCCATTTAGTCTTTAACTCTCTCTTCTTCCATTACCTGCTTTTCCTTTTACTCAATTCTCACCCTGTTTTTTTTTTTAATTATTTCTCCTGACCTTACTTCTTTCCACTTTTTTATTTGGTCTGTTTGCCTTTAGACATATTCAATGTTTTGCTCTACAGTCTTTCTACATGTGTACTCTGTCATGGCGCTCTAGTGATTTCCCTTCATTTACCCTGCCTCTCCTCACTTCCCTTACTGTTCTGTCACTTTTCGCCTTATAATTAACAGAAATAATAAAATCAATACAAAGTCTGTTGAGGTTCATAGCCAATTTCCTCACTGTAAACCGCTAAATTCATTCAACAGAGGCAGTGAACCATAACTCCTAAATAGAATCAAATCCATACACTTCTTTCAAACTACATTTTCAACCACAGGGTTAGTTGTTTTTTAATGCTAATTTCCTAACACTTATACTTGCTCATAGTAGGTCTATCCTTTTCATAGCTGATACTAAAACCCTGATCCATGCCTTTGTTTTATCCAGGCTAGATCTTTGCATTTTCCTTTTTGTCCAGCCTACCAAGCACTAACAGAAAAAGAATCATGTTTATTGGCCATGTAGTTTTGCAAAAACATGGAATTTGACTCCAGTTTCGTGGCTTTCTCAGTGTACTCAACATAGAACAAAAACACTACAACACAACAATTTTCAGATATATACACAAGGACTGACTTATACAGGTGAAATAAGAGGTGATAAAGTGCAATGGTGCAGAGAATATGTCAGAGATGCTGAAATGGATGTTAGCAGGTTACTTAAATACATGCCTGATGTAGATGGACATGACAGAGTGTACTGGTATGCATACTACGTACAGTAGAGTATATACAAAATGGTTGGATTTATTTACAGTGTTAAGTGTTCATTTGAATGACGGACCATGGAAAGAAACTGTTTTTATATCTGGTTGTTTTGGGGTACAGTGCTCTGTAGCATCTACCAGAGGGGAGGAGTTGGAACAGGTTACATCTAGGGTGTGATGGGTCTGCAGTGATGTTGCCTGCCCATTTCCTAAGTCTGGAGGTGTATAAGTCCTTAATGGAGGGCAGGTTGGCACCAATGATTTTCTCTGCAAACTTAACTGTCTGTTGTAGTCTGTCCCTGTCCTGTTTGGTGGCCGATCCAAACCAGACAGTGATGGATGTGTAGAGGACAGACTGGATTATTGCCGTGTATAACTGAATCAACAGTTCCTGAAGCAGATTGAATTTCTTGAGCTAGTGGAGAAAGTACATCCTCTGCTGGGCCTTTTTGATGATTGTATCTATGTTGGATGCCCACCTTAGGTCCTGGAAGATTGTCGAACCCAGAAATCTGTAGGTTTTCACCGTAGACACTGTGCTGTTGAGTATGGTGAGGGGGGACAGTGTTGGGGACTCCTCCTGAAGTCCAATGTCATCTCCACTGTTTCGAGTGTGTTCAGCTCCAGGTTGTTATGGCCGCACCAAAGGGCCAGCTGTTCAACCTATATGCAGACTCGTCACTATCCCAGATAAGGCCAATGATGGTTGTGTCATCCACAAACTTCAGAGTTTAACAGATGTGTTACTTGAGGTGCAGTCATTTGTATAGAGGGAGAAGAGTAGAGGGGAGAGCACACATCCCTCGGGAATGCTAGTGCTGATTGTCCGGGTGCTGGATGTGATTTTCCCCAGCCTCACCAGCTTCCTCCTGTCTGTCAAGAAGTTTTTAATCCATTGGCAGATTGGGGGTGGTACAGTGAGCTAGGTGAGTTTGGAATGGAGGTTATCTGGGATGATGGTGTTGAACGCTGAGCTGAAGTCCACAAACAGGACCCTTGCATATGTCCTTTGGGAGTCAAGGTGTTGGAAGATATAGTGAAATCCAATGTTGACTGCAAACTGCAAGGGTCGAGCAGGGGGCCTGTGATTTATTTCAGGTGGGCCAACACCAGCCTCTTGAATGATTTCATGACCACAGACGTTAGGGCAATGGGCCTGTAGTCATTTAATCCTGTGATACAGGGTTTCTTGAGGACCGGGAGGATAGTGGAGCTTTTGAAGCAGGAGAGAAATGTGAAAATGGGGGCCAGCTGGTCAGTATAGACTTTAAGATAGGAGGTTGGGGTCGGGTATGACCGGCCTCCTGGGTCTTCAGGTGGGTGTAGAGGACGCTTGGGTGTGACAGCTTTTTACATGGAGTGGCTGATGTGCCTGCAGCCACCACACGGTCCATGGCAGGGGGTGGTCAGAGTCCAATGGCGTAGAGAACCAAGATGATTGGGGACCACCCTCTGTTGCATATATTTTCATTTAGATAGTTTAGTTACAAAAAGAAATTTACATTGGGGGAGTGATAATTTAAAGTATATTGGACATTAATCATCTCTATGATTACTGTTCATCTACATTGGTGTTCATACTTATTGGTAACAAACAGCCAGCAACCACAAGAATCCACAAATACAGACTACTAGAGGGTACAGTATGAATCCTGAGCCTATATAGTTAAGATGTGATGCAAATTTGCTTGTAAAGTTAATTTCCCCAATGTACTTTTGTGAAAAGTGTGTGTGACGCACCGAGAAAATAGACTGGACGCCAAAACAATACTTTACCCCACAGCTGTAGTAAACACACTGCAATCTGTATACACTATAATCTACCATCCGTCCATTATCCGAATGGCTTATCCTGCTCTCAGGGTCATGGGGATGCTTGAGCCTATCCCAGCAGTCATGGGTACCAAATGGAGGTGGACTGTGCTAAATGCAGGTCCATGTGTCTTGTACATTTGGTGTAGGTCTATCTCAAATGCTAGAATATCACCAAATAAGAGTAGTCATTAGGCAGAGGAGAGGCAGTAGGCTATTTATAGAGGAGAAGAGCATTTCTCTTGAACCTTTAACAACAACGTTTGACACACATCTGACATGGATCAAGAGCTTGATGTAAAAGGTGTATGAGTTTTAACTCGTGTTTATGAGAGCACCATCTTTTCTCCAGACTAACCTGGTACTAACCTGGTGTTTATGCATGGAGCTACACCTGCTCTGTGGCAGCACCTGACATGTAACTTGGGAGATTATAATCGCTAAATCTTGCTTGTTTCGATGTAGCTCATGTAATAATCATATACATCCTGCACTATTTGGTTATGTGCGTAATCATTAACTGGCCTCATTGAGTGGATATTGGGAATCTGTTGCTGGTTATCTACTCTGTCCACTCGGCACCTATTGCATGTCTATCAGTCCTGGAAGAAGGAACCCTCCTCTGTTGCTCTGCCTTAGTTTTCTCCCATTTTTTTCCTTAACAATGTTTCTTCTGTGGAGTTTTTCTTCTCTGAATCCAGGGTCTAAGGATAGTGTGTACTGTTTGTCGTGAAGAAAATAATTGTGATCATAAATCCATCTGGGACAAAATTGCGATTTCAGGCTATCCAAATGAATCAGGGTTGTGGGTCTCTGTCTCTCTCTCTCTTTCTCTCTTTCATTCTTGATGTGACAAAAAAATGCATTATAGAAAATTGAAAATATTTCTTTCAACTGTCTTCGTAACCCCCCCCCCTTTCTCCCCCTCTCTCAGTATTTTAATATCTGTCTCATTCATTTCTGTCTCAGACCGACATTTCTTTCTTCTGTCTGTCATCCCTCTTTATCCTAGTGTTGTATAATAATAAACCAAATCATCAGAATCAACATTAGACTAGCATAATGGCAAAATATAACAAGAAACAGTTTGGCAGTAGATGGGTTCGATATCATCGTTAGCAACTGCAGTGAAAGAGGGAAATCAATTTTAATTTGCTCTTTACATCCTCCCTTTCCCTTCTTTGCTTTCTTTACCCGTCTCTCTCCGCCTTGTTCTATCGCCTGTTACACTTCCCTCACACAAGCCCTTTACCGCAGCTAACCGTCTATTCCCTTCCCTTGCACATCACTCCGCTGTGATCGTTTCATGCGAAGCTGTTCCTTCCTTTGGTCAGAGCTCACATTACATCTGCTTCAAATGAGGCAGCAATCCATTTATTCATCCAATTTTTTTTTCCTCTCTGCTCTCTCTGTCATTTCTTTATTGTCATTTTCTCTATATCCATGTCTCTTTGTTTCCCTTCTTCCCTCTCTCCCTTTCTAGAAAAACACAAATTCATTATTGTACACCACTCAGTCTTGGTATTGCTTGTTTGTTTTCTTTGCACTGTTGTTGTCTCTGCACACCTGTGCCTGTTGTTTGTCTTGACGATATTTGGTCATCTTTTCGCCATTTATATTTCCCTCCATCCGGAGAATTAGCATTTAAATTAAACCTTCTGCAGAGTAATTGAAGGTGGGGCAGCCACCGATTAGGCTGTTGGTGGAGAAATGGAGCGTTAGCGGAGAACAGCGCTGGATAGGTTTGGATTGATTCAGATTCATTGTGGGTGTTTTTTTCCCCTATCCACCACCAAACCTCCGTGTTCGGTGCGTGTTTGTCTTCATAATAAACAAGAAGACTTTCTCTTTTTTTCGTCTTCTGTTTACAGTCTCGGCTCTGCGAAATACATCTGTGGATTTCAGAAGAACCCGCAGCCTCGCACATCAAAGATTGAAACAACTGGCGCCGCTATCAATAAATTGCATTTTTGGGGGCGTCTGGGTAGCATAGTGGTCTCTTCCATTGCCTACCATCACGGGGATCGCCGGATCGAATCCCCGTGTTACCTCTGGCTTGGTCGAGCGTCCCTACAGACACAATTAGCCGTGTCTGCAGGTGGGAAGCTGGATGTGAGTGTGTATTCTGGTCGCTGCACTAGCACCTCCTCTGGTCAGTCAGGGGTCCTGTTCAGGGGAGAGGGGGAACTGGGGGGAATAGTGTGTTCCTCCCACATGCTACGTCCCCCTGGTGAAACACCTCAGTGTCAGTGTCAGAATGGCAGACGTGTTAAGGCTGTCGCCGTCCTCAGCATCGTGATAATCACACCGCTGGCCCTGGTTGTTTTTTAAAATGGACTGAATGTTTTTTTGGGGGGGGGGGTTGTGGCGTGAAGGGCAGGGATTGGGTTTCTATGTGGAGACAGAGAGAACTGATCGCCCAATTACTCAACAAAGTGCACTTGCGCCCAATAAACTTCTCCGGGTAATACCTCGTGGTTGATTTGAGGGGGGATGCAAGGGGTACCAACCCCTTATTAAGCAAACTAACAAAAACTAACCTTTTTTAAAGCTGCCTTTGTGCATGCTGAATAATCCAGGTAAGAAAATCACAGAACATTGAAATCCTGTGTGAATAGTACACATGGCCATCGAAACGCATATGAAACTGGTCGTTGGTTTTGGTTGCTGTGCAGTGGTATTGTTTATAAGGGTGGGGGTACCTGCAGTCAGTTTTGACTGAGGAGGTCACTTAGATGAGTGATGAAACGTATCTGTCAGAAAATGTTGTGTCCAGATGAACTGATTCAACCTTCTGTGAGTTTTTTTCTGTGACTTCTGTAAGACCGCCACAGCCGTGGAACTCCCTGCCCGAGGAAATTAGGCTGGCAAACCTACTGCCTTCTTTGAAATCACGTCTGAAAACTTACTTTTACAGGAAGATTTTTTTATATATACAAGTAAGCCCATTGTTGACCAATATTTATTTATTTATTCTATATTGTTTCATCATAATCCTTGTTTTATCGGCTCTAATTCTCTTCGTTTTAATTATGCTCTTGTGGCTTTATCCTGACTGTGTTTTACCTTGTTCTGTGGAGCGGCTCTGGCATTATGTCCTATATTTTTTTTATTGCATGTTGTTGTTTATCTTGACTATGTGTACTATTTTAGCCTGTTATGTAAGGTACCTTGTACCATTGTTTAGAAAAGTGCGATATGAATGAAAGTTTATTATTATTATTATTATCCTTATTATTATTTCTTTCGTGTTTCCTGTTTTACATCCTGTGGAGCTGGGTCCAAACTATGGACCTGAGGCACTATAGGGCAGATGTCACTTGATTGACAGTACTTGTTGTAATATGGGGGCTGTTCCAAGTAGGGCGATCTTCTGGACTGCATGGATGTTGATGTTTCCTGGGATACGGTCGGTGAACATTTCCATTCCCTTCTTCATGAGTCCAAGAGCGCTGATGACCACCGATGTTGTTTCGGTCTTCATACCCCACATCCTGTTGATTTCAATCTCCAGGTCTTTGTACTTGGTCAGCTTCTTCACTTTCACAGAGGTGGGTTTTTTTTTTGGGTTTTTTTTTGGATATTATTATTATTATTATTATTACTATTATTATTATTATTGTTATTTTAAAGCTGTCACCCTGCTTTCCATCCCCTTTCGGTTAATGGGATATGTGATATGTGAATATTTTAATCAAGGCATGTTAGTGCGTATAAAGAAATCTATTATCGATATTTAAATCATATCCATTCTATCCATTAGCGATTTGGACATCGGTAGCCTTGCCCTTTGCTGCACTGGAAATTCCCTCTATCACCAAATCCAAAAACTCTCAGAAATAGACAAGGTGTAGGAAAATCTCTTATGGTTTATTTTTTAAGCTGCCTCCAACCCGCTTCTGCCCAACGCTTCACTAGGACACTTATCCCCACCAGATCCCACTGACCCCATCTAAAACCTTTTCCAAATTGGCTACTGAATATACTAATGTTTGCAGCATTTCCCCAGGGTAGAGGGCCCCAGAGGGAATGAAACCCCCAACCCCGACTATCAGTGCCCTGCTCGTCCAGGTTTAGTTGAATATGGTTAGCATTCCTGTGCAGGTCTGTCTGTGTCACTGCTTACTCTTCTGCCCTTTGGGTTGTCTTTCTACATGAACTGTATTCGAGGAGTTGGAGAGTTGTGTTTCACACAGTGCGATTAGATGTGTGCCGGAAGCCAGGGACAAAATGACCACAATGTATGTATGCCTCGGCCAAACATCGTGCCTTTCCTTACCTAGCCACATGGGATTGGAGTAAAGACATCAGAATAGGTTTCAGATATGAACTATGTCTGCCCCATCTATTCATATTTGACCTTACTCCCTCATTGTGTGCGTATTTGTGCTGTACGTGTGGCCTCAGTGTCCGTAGAGATATGGCTTATGTGTGCCAGAGGGACTGCTGGGCTTTAGTCACATCTACACACTTCCCTTTTTGCTGTCCTGGGGTAAAAGCTACATGGCTACCTTTTCTCTTATCATGACTGGTCATTTACACCTTTGGATTAATCAGATTATGTGTTTTGATTTATGGTATAGTTTTACTGATTCAGACAGCTCACATCATGAAAATCATTCAAAATCATTCTTTTGAACTTTTGAATTAAAGTTGACAAGAATGATTCATTCAACACAACTGCATTTATGTTTTGGTTTTTTCCTGTTTTGTCTCATGATTCTCTAAGTGCAGAGGAGGATAAGGCATCTCTGGTATGCATAGTCACTGTATGGTCTGAGGAAATGTGAATGTGCTGTGGTATACCTTATATTCTATGGCATACCTAAGCAATAGCTCACGACAGGCCGTGTTATATTTTGATATCACAGCTAAGGGGCGTAGTTTGGCCCCACGTGACTTTTATAAAATGGTTACCAAATATGGCAAGATAAAATCCTTTTTTTTATCAATATGTTCACAAAGCATTCATAAAGAATTGTTCTTGCAAAGAAATAGGCCCTCCTGGCTGCCTGCACACAGTGCGAGGCGGTTGCTATGCAACGCGCAGTGATACTGAGTTATGTAAAGGAGTTAGACATCATCGCTGCTGTACATGGCTACTATACCATGGCTAACAACCAATTGGAATGCTTGATTTGAGCTATCCGTTTTATAAAAAGCTCACAGAGCACAGTGGACTACTGGGTAAATGAATTGCCTCCTATCCAGAAAGACGGGGTTGATCCTAGAAACTGTCAGTAGTTACCATCTGTTTTTTTACCAGCCACAGCTTTGCCATGGTACTGATCTTTCTTTATATAGTATGGTTGTGGTAACAGTCACCCTCTACTGGCATTTTTTTTGTCTGCATTTACGTTACCATTGCATTTAAATTGCTCATTGTGGCAGGGTGGGGTGTGCAGCAGCCTCCCTGAGTGGGTCTAATTAACTCAGCACAGATAAATTGGTCCCCCACCAACACACAGCAGAGCCGGGGAGAGGCCTGCAGGCTGTGGGGACGTGGACCCACAGGGGTCCCTCCCCCCACCAGAAGACTTTTAATGAGCATTTGTTTTTAGTCTTTTAACATGGTTATGACTCTGGTGGTTTTAAAGTCTTTGTTTTGATAAATAGGCTGTTGTTCCCTCACTGACCATCGGTATCCATGTGTCTGAATCCCAGCTGTGGTGCAGATTTCGCCACACTCATGTGTACAGCTGTGTAAATCTATGGTACAGACGATCCAAATTCTGACATACCTGTAACAAGTCATCAAGTCATTAGGCCTATAATTTCTTGTGTTTGCTATACCCGACTGGCCATTTTATTTTGAACTTTTGTGCAAATTGGGCCATCTGGTGCTGACGTACCTCTTTAAGTACAATGCATTTCTTAGAGATTACCTGTGACATTATTTACTATTTTTTTGGCTAATTTTATTTTCCTTATGTCTTCATTTATGTCTCTGAACCTATACTTCTATTTCCAACTGAAAGTAATGTACATATATTACCTTCAAAATGAACATATAAATATATATTCAAATAGTATTTACATTTATATTATGTAAAATGATATTTATGTATTCAAAATTAATATATAAATAGAAATATAAGTCCAAAATGAATATATAAGTGAATAAATAAATGACATCATACAATCACTGGTCTGGCATCTTTTCAAAGATGTTACAGGCAAACTTTCCTCTGCAGCCAAAAAGTGTTTGAACGCCGTCACGGGTTACTCAACTCTGAGATGATTATGTAAAACTGGTGCAAACTAAAAAAAAAAGAGAGAGAGAGAGAAAGAAGAAAATGAGCACAGGAAATGAAAAAAAGCTCCAAGTACACCTAATAATTGCTGTTGCCTTCTTTGCGCATCACATCAGTGTGTGCCTCCTCAGAGGGCCCCACACTGTTTCACATGACCCCGCTTCTCTAAAAATCAATAAAACACATCAAACATGCAACATCAATCTTCTCTTTAGTGCATGACCGATGCTAGGCGAATTGATACGTTTGTCATGATAATATATCTGTTATATCTGTTTCGTCATCTATCTGTTAACTTTGGTAGCTGTTGTGGCTGCAATGCACCCTTACTACTGATTTACCATGATGGTATTGTGTCATGGTACTTTTGTACTAAGAAAGTACAGTGGCATGGTAGTTTGGTCACTACCATGATGTTATAGTACCATGGTAATGTACTATCAAAGTAATGACCAAATTACCATGCTAATACCATAATATTTTTTTATTGTATTACCATGGTAATTCTTTCTAAGGGAGGAAGTGCAAATGCACTCAGAAAAGTTAAGCACTCTCGCGCAAGTTTAAATTAGAAGCTTGTTATCTGCGTGTGCATCCATATGACCGCTTCAAATAATCATGGACACGCTGTTCAGGGCTGGGAGTAATTACTGTTAATTGATTTAGGGAGTGAGGTGTGTCTGTGTGTGTGTCTGTATGTGTGTGTGTGTGTGTGCCCTCCTATGTGTCATTGTGAAATAAATGAGCCAATTTCTCCACATATTGATCTCAGGAATTGACCAGCAAACTGTGATTGGTTGGCTTGTCTGTCAAACGTGCCTACACACACATATACACCATTCCCACTTGTTGAGTCAATTAGCCTGTAGAGCCCCTACTTAAACACACGAGCAGCCACACATGCACATGCAGACACAACAGGGCCTTACTAATTTTCTTTTCATTGATTGGCAGCTGTGAGAGGGGTGTGACAAAATGGTCATCAAGACTGGAGCATTGAGGAGATTGTTGTGGAGAAAGTAATTGATTTTAAAGTAAGAGGGGGTGGGCAAGTGGTCTGTGTGTCTGATTGTCACTTTACTTTTATTATCCTGGGGATATGTGTTGGTCGTGTGTATGTGTGTGTCTGTCGCTAACCTCGCAAACTACTGGACCTATCAGCCTAAACATTTTTGTGCACAGTTATGACTGTGATGAAGAACCTCTCGTGGTTGCGATGATTCAAAACCTTCACAAAACATTTGTTCTCGCTATCGCCGCTCCCTCTCTTAATTCACTCTCTAGCTCACTCGACCGACCCCACTTACTGTCGCTGTCTGATCTAAGTCAACCGTGCGCATGCGTGCACGTGCACGACTCACATCTACGGTTGACTCGGATCGGGCAGCGACGAGATCAAGAGTTATTAAAAGAATTTTGATCATCCCCAAAAATGCGAAAGTTACAAAGGAACAACTTCCTCTAGGTCGCAGTCAAAACAGGAAGTGTTGCATATTCTTCTCGCTGCCTGATGTGAGTCAACCGTAGATGTGTCACATACGTGTGGCCGTAAAAGGTTTACCCAGCTTTATTATATCATGAAAATAAAGACAGGGTTAGAGTTAGACCAAAATGGTCGCATAGCAAACCTTTTCCTTTTTGGAAAGTACAAGTTCATATTAGACTTAGTCACATTCTGCCTAGGAGGTGGCATATCCACAGACTGACAGGCAGAACAGTTTTATTAAGTAGATTTTTTTTAGCTTGAGCGCTGCATATTAACGACTTTTCCATATTTCCTATTCAATCGACTTGGCTGCTCACAAAGTCTTATAATGGCAGGAAAAACAACGTTTTTTGTTTTTGTTTTTTTCTGTCTGTCTGCATGTATCTGTCCAATGCTATTCTTGCATACTACTGGACTTGTCAGCCTAATAATTTTTGTGCACAGTAATGACTGTATGATCAATGACCTCTACGGGTTGCAATGATTCAAAACCTATGAAAAGGCTGTTTTACACCACAATTGAATGCTAACTCCTCAGCTGTTTTTTTTTGCCTAAGTCCAAGCACCGGGGAAGGGGAGATACACCTGGTCTGCATTCTACTGAGTGCACTCCTCTAGTTCCCTAAGCATAGGTGTATTGTTCTGCCCATTGCAACTACAGCCTTCTACTATTAGACATACTGGGATCTGATCAGTACAATATAGTCTACTGTTGTTTACAAGGAGCTGCTCAGTATAGCCACAGTCTGCTGCGGTTGGACTCTGAGCAGCCTCACTGGGGGGATACATCAGAGAAATGCCTAATGCCTTATTCCTTCGCAACTGGATAGGCGTTATTGAAGAGAGAGTGTCACTGATTTCCCTTTCCCTCATATCTCCCCAGCAAATCTGATGAGTTACACATCCACTGCAGAGCCGTCCCACCCACTCCCTCAGCAAATCAACAATCCCAACCTACTATGATGGCTGAAGTCGCTCCATCATGGACTCTGTTTGCATGGGGGACTCTGGATTGAGGATGTTGTCACTCTGAAAATTATCATCTTTTTCTCAACTCTGCTCTGCTCTATTTGACTATTCAGCTTTACCTTGTTCTTTGCGGTTTTGCTCTGTTCTGTTTTCCTCTGCACTAGTGTTCTGCTCTGTTCACCTCTTTTTTGCGTTCTGTTCTGCTCTGTTGAGTTAACAGTCCCTATCTGGTTCTGCATGGGTGCTGTCTTCAGTATCGAGTGACAGGTTGCTCTAACAACAGGTCTCTCTCTCTCTCTCTCTCTCTCTCTCTCTCTCTCTCTCTCTCTCTCTCTCTCTCTCTCTCTCTCTCTCTCTCTCTCGCTCGCTCTCTCTCTTTCCTCTCCCTCTATCTGTCCGTTAATGTCTCTTTGCCTCTCTCTGTCGGTCATTGTGTTCTGTGTCACCCTTGTTAGTATTCCCCTCAGCCACATCTGTCAGCTCGCGCCCAATCAAACCCACACACACACACACACACACACACACACACACACACACACACACGGTGACTTAACAATGGCACATGAATAATACACATACACACACACACACACACACATACATACATACAAAATGACTGCAGGTTCCAGTGACCGTCACTCTTCCTCACAAATGGGTGTGTGAGATGCAGTAAACACCCACACACATATAGGCATAAACATGCACTTTGTTTAACATGAATACACAAGGATACAAGTACAAATGTATACACACACACACACACACACACACACACACACACACACACACACACACACACACACAGACACACACACATACGGGCACAAACAGTCCCACTCAATTTCACAGACACACATATAAATACGTTTACCTACTTAACACACAAAGATGCAGGCAGACACATGCTGTGACAGTGCCTCCATGTCACACAGGGCAGGTTTCATGGTGGCATGGTGGCACAATGTCATGGTTACTTCATATTGAGGGGGACACCTGTCACCGTTGCACTGGTCCAATGTCAGGGCCATTTTATAGTAAGGGGAGCCATTTTAAGGTGGTGCCGTGGAGAGATGTTCTCTGCCTTGTCAGTCTGACGGTATGAAGAAAGGGTGACTACATGGCAAGTTCACACGCAAACACATAGGTAGATGAAGGATAACAGAGGCCACCCATTATACGTATATTTTTTTTCAGGACATCATGTATGTTTTTAGTTTAAATTTACTTTAAACGATAAAGCGAGATCTAAAGTCATTAAAATTGTAGTACTGTAGGAAAAGAACACCCCTTAAGTGTATTTTGTGTTAAAACTGCATGTTTGTAAGTTGTGTCGAAGGTGATACGGCAAATAGGTGTTTGCCCACATGCGTGCACACAGCACCTGCGTGTGCCCAGTGTTGTGTGTACAAAACCAAAGACCAGCAATAGCACGAGACATCTGGAGATGCAACCAAGGAACAAAACAAAACACAGTGTCAGCATTATCCACTTATTATCATTACTATCATTATTATTATTATTACTATTATTATTTCTTTCACGTTTCCTGTTTTACATCTTGTAGAGCCGGGTCCAAACTATGGACCTGAGGCACTATAGGGCAGATGTCACTTGATTGACAGTACTCGTCGTAATGTGTGGGCTGTTCCGAGTAGGGCGATCGTCTGGACTGCACGGATGTTGATGTTGCCTGGGATACGGTTGGTTAACTTTTCCATTCCCGTCTTCATGAGTCCTAGAGCTCCGATGACCACTGGTGTTGTTTCGGAAACATTTGTTTATTATTATGATTATGATTTTTATTTATTTATGTATTTGTGTCGTGTTGTCTTGTCTTCCGCCCTGTGTCTGTGCACATTGCCTCAGCTCCTGTGTCCCTGCATGTCACACTAGCGGACATAGCGAACACATACTGTAGAGATTTTAAGAGTGTGCACGTCTCGGGCATCCCTACATACACAATTGGCCATGTCTGCAGGTGGGAAGCCGGATGTGGGTATGTGTCCTGGTCGCTGCGCTAGTGCAGGGGGGGCTGGGGGTGGGGGATAGCGTGATCCTCCCACGCGCTACGTCCCCCTGGTGAAACTCCTCACTGTCAGGTGAAAAGAAGCGGCTGGCGACTCCACATGTATCGGAGTAGGCATGTGGTAGTCTGCATCCCTCCCCGAATCAGCAAAGGGGTTGGAGCAGCGAACGGCATGACTCTGAAGAGTGGGGTAATTGGCCAGGTACAATTGGAGAGAAAAATGGGGGGGGGGTGCACATGTGATTCTCTGTAGGTCTTTTATAGCATTTGTGACCCAGAAGAAGTTGATGTGCAACTACATAAAAGCATATTTTAGCCCCTATTGGGGGCATTTACCCTACTGTATAGGGGTATATATGTGCACATGATATACACGTGCCCTTACACACACACATCATATGACACACGTGCATGCATGAGCAATCATTTACTCACACAATATGCTATCTGTATGCAGTTGCACACACTCATACGCACACACACACACACACACACACACCTCTGACATGTTTATGCATGCTCAATAATCCAGGTAAGGAAATGTATAAGCATGACATGGTGTCTTTGACAACATGACATTCAGAAACATGGACCTAAATAGATGCTCACGCCCACACACTTGCACAGACATACAGAAACACACAACGGGCACACACACAAACATGCATATACTACGTATATGTATAGTACACGAAATAGAACACACAAACCCACAGATCCACACACATGCAACCCCTCACATATATACCAACACACAAGCTCGCAGAACTAACTAGATATACACAAGCACAAACTCACACACGTACACAAACACGCATACACAAGCACAAATACATAATAAACATGAACGCACGCACACCTTTGCAGGTGTCCTACTACACACCTAACTTCATGACAGCACATCCACGGTGTATATTACTCAGCTATTACTCAACAGCAGTGGTCTGACTGTCTGTCTCTCTGTCTGTCTCTGTCTCTGTCTGTCTGTCTGTCTGTCTCTGTATCCCTCTATATCGTTCTATCTCTCTGTCCATCTTTGTTGTATGACAATTCAGGAACTGCTTAAGGCCCTAAAACCTGTCTCACTGATTTACCAGTAAATAAACATACTTCCTGCTCAAGGAATGAACTGGGAACTTAATTTACCTTACTCAAATTAAATTTTTTAAAAAATACAGCAACTTTGGTGAAAGAGACGAGAGGTAATTCAGGTCAGACAACATGTATTGGAGCCTGGAGTCATTTTTAACGGGGATTGGTGATGCTGGTGCTGCATGGGATGGTAGTATTCTTTGGTGACGTCTGGGAAAGCTGCCTCACATACTTCTTCTACATGCAGTGATGCCCCTGTCTGCACTTTTCTTTTTCACTCCATTTTATTACCTAATGTAATTATTAGGTGTCTCATGTATTTATTTACATTTATTTATTTATTTAGTTAGAACTTTTCCCGCGTTTTCTCTGACTTGTACTTGGCCAATTACCCCACTCTTCCGAGTCGTACCGGTCACTGCTCCACCCCCCTCTGCCGATCTGGGGAGGCTGCAGACTACCACCTGACAGTGAGGCGTTTCACCCGGGGGATGTAGCATGTGGGGAGGATCAGGCTGTTCCCCCCCAGTTCCCCCCCCCCGCACAGGCATCCTGACTGACCAGAGGAGGCGCTAGTGCAGCGACCAGGACAAACACCCACATCCAGCTCCCCACCCACAGATTCTGGATTCCTGATTCCTATCCATCGTGATGTCAGGTGACTTCACTAAATAACACATGTCAACAGAGGGGAACACTTTGCGAAATCAACTGGTGTAGTGTTTAGTGTTGTGTTGCAATGCAAACCTGTTTACACCATGGCCCTCCGTGGCACATGGATGGCTGGACATCACTGGCTAAACACAACATACACTCCCAGCTGTGCATTTGTAAGGCTGTGATCACATTGGATGGGCACGGTGCCCCAGTGGTTAGCGCTGTTGTCTCACTGAAAAGACTCTCGTTGTCTGCTGTCTGCCATAGATGAACATACACCACACTCACACTGCAGGCCTAAAGCTCCTCTCCCAGTTTTTGCTCAGATTCATTTAATGTCTGACTGTTCACATTTATTTCTCGGATGCTGGTGTCATGATTTAAGGCTGAACCCAAATGCAAGACAACAAAATGAGCAGGTGAGAATAGGGTGGGATGGTGAGGTGATGGCTGGCTGGCGGGCTTGGTGGGTAGATGAGGTGGGCAGGCTAACTGGGAACAGGAATAACAGGCGTCAGACAGCCGGACTAAGCAAACTGGTAAACAGGCAAGAACTGGCATAAATCCAAGGCTGCAAGCGTGGCACGTCTAACAAACCGTGTGTTAGGCAGAGGGTGGATGCTGGTGCAGGGTTCCTGTAGGGAGGTGGTGAATGCTCGATGGCAGGCAGGTTGTGCTGACTCCCTGATGGTGAGCAGGTGCGCAAGGAGAGTGAGAGAGAGAGAGAGAGACAAAGGGAGTGCAAAGGAGAGAGAGGCAAGGACAGGCAGACAAAACCAAAACACGTCAAGCACTCATCGCTCACAATAAAAGGCTGAACTATAACAAGAAACACACTCACACAGCAGGCAGGTAGGAGTCATGGAGGAGGACTGAGAGGCAGTCTGATGAAGGGTCACTCAGATCAAACATTGTGTTCAATAGCCATGTATACAGGTGTGTGCAGACTGTTTCTTCTTCCTCTGTAGAAAATTTGAACGTGGAATGACCAGTCATCATTCGTTGAACTCAGAAATTGCCTCTTGGAAGGCATTTTATCACAGCTTCCTGAGGGGGAGAGGAGGTACCTCCCCTAGCGCTGCTAAGCATAGAGCAGATCCCTCTCCATTGGCTCCATTAGCCAGTCAGCAACACAGGAAAAGGTGTATTTGAGCAGTGAAGTGTCCACCCTTTGAGCAAGAGAGGATGATGTTACACAAAACAAGAACTCGACCACCTACAACATTTCACTCTTTGGTTCAGGAAGTTATTCTGCATGTTTGTACCCAAGTCACAACATCACATTTCCAACAGTTTGTAGAGGTTATAATAGATGTTTGACCTCGAATGAAATTAAAGTCAAAGGCCCAGGATTGGCTTTGTTTTTCTCAAGTACATACGTGTAGCCACTATAGCTAATGGGTAGTGCGCTGTGAGATCATTGCTGAAAAATCCCTTGGAGAAGAGACGCCAGCAAACTAAATAATTGCAAAGCAGCTGGGACCAGATTGGTTCGACATTGACATAAAAAGATGCATTTTAGGTGCGTAGGCTAACCCTGAGGTAGATTTGTTATGGTTAAGTAGAAGATGCTTTCATGCATCTAAACTTTACATTAACAGCATATGCCTGTCTTCCTACCTTCTTTCTGGTGTGATTGTAGGTCCACTAGCTCCTCTGGTGACACAGTAATGCAGGGCTGAGGTGGAATGCCAATTCTGTGAAAACTGGTGTCGCATGACTTTTTAGTTAGCTCTGAGGCTATGGGGAACCCTTCTCCTAGTTGTGGCACTGTAGCTGGGTGGCACGGTGGCCCAGTGGTTAGCATTGTTGCCTCACAGCAAGAAGGTCCTGTGTTCAAACCCCAGGCCGTCCCAGGTCCTTTCTGTG
The DNA here is from genome assembly GCF_029633865.1 of Lampris incognitus. Taxonomy (NCBI): domain Eukaryota; kingdom Metazoa; phylum Chordata; class Actinopteri; order Lampriformes; family Lampridae; genus Lampris; species Lampris incognitus. Next base: position 38,064,409 of record NC_079212.1, read on the forward strand.
TGGAGTTGGCATGTTCTCCCTGTGTCTGCGTGAGTTTCCTCCGGGTGCTCCGGTTTCCTCCCACCATCAAAAAGACATGCGTGTTAGAGTCAATACTCCTGTCTATGCCCCTGAGCAAGGCAGTGGAAAAAAGAACTGGACTTCTTCTTTCCATTTCTGTCCGGGTGCTGTAGTTGCCCACTGCTCCTATACAGTAGGATGGGTTAAATGCAGAGGACACACTTCATTGTAACAATACAATCCGTTGGAAGAATACAATGTCGGATAAAGTGGCTTTCATTCATTTTCCATTCATGTGTTTTTGGCAATGAGACGCCCCTCTTCTAAATTGTTTTCAATGGGTCCAATGCATTTTGCTCGCTTTTCATGTGCCCACGGGTGCCTCGCGTTTTTGGAGGGAGCACCTGAAGTTGAAAAACGGCCAACATCACCAAAGCTTTTTATCCATTATCCGAACCGCTTATCCTGCTCTCAGGATCGCGGGGATGCTGGAGCCTATCCCAGCAGTCATTGGGTAGCAGGCGGGGAGACACCGTGGACAGGCCGCCAGGCCATCACACAGGGCCGGCATACACACACACACACACACACACATTCATAACTAGGGGCAATTTAGTACGGCCGATTCACCTGACCTACATGTCTTTGGATTGTGGGAGGAAACCGGAGCACCCAGAAGAAACCCACGCAGACATGGGGAGAACATGCAAACTCCACACAGAGGACAGCCCGGGACGACCCCCCAAGGTTGGACTAGCCCGGGACTCGAACCCAGAACCTTCTTGCTGTGAGGTGGCCGTGTTAACCACTGCGCCACTGTGCTGCCCGAAGCTTTTTTTTTGCTGACCAGTTGGAGGAGAAAAAGGGGCGGGCCTTCATAACTGAGCTGTTTAAAACAATGAAAACCCAGACTGACTGCTGGGTCTGTAAACAACTTGGTTGACTGACATTTTTCTAGATTCTCCATGTTTTAGAGAAACAAATACATCGTTTAGCAATAAGGAAGTGGTGATAAGTTGGATGGGTAGAATTATAATATATATATATATATATATATATATATATCAATACAAATACAGGAGAAAAAAGTTATAATATATTGTACTGCAATTTATTAAAAAAAAGTGTTCTTCCTGTATCTGTATTGATATTCCGCTCCTCATTAGTTGAGCACTTATAACAACACCGTTGACGGTTTCGGGAAAAAAACGATATATATATATATACACTACCGTTCAAAAGTTTGGGATCACCCAAACAATTTTGTGTTTTCCATGAAAAGTCACACTTATTCACCACCATATGTTGTGAAATGAATAGAAAATAGTCAAGACATTGACAAGGTTAGAAATAATGATTTGTATTTGAAATAAGATTTTTTTACATCAAACTTTGCTTTCGTCAAAGAATCCTCCATTTGCAGCAATTACAGCATTGCAGACCTTTGGCATTCTAGCTGTTAATTTGTTGAGGTAATCTGGAGAAATTGCACCCCACGCTTCCAGAAGCAGCTCCCACAAGTTGGATTGGTTGGATGGGCACTTCTTTGAGCAGATTGAGTTTCTGGAGCATCACATTTGTGGGGTCAATTAAATGCTCAAAATGGCCAGAAAAAGAGAACTTTCATCTGAAACTCGACAGTCTATTCTTGTTCTTAGAAATGAAGGCTATTCCATGCGAGAAATTGCTAAGAAATTGAAGATTTCCTACACCGGTGTGTACTACTCCCTTCAGAGGACAGCACAAACAGGCTCTAACCAGAGTAGAAAAAGAAGTGGGAGGCCGCGTTGCACAACTGAGCAAGAAGATAAGTACATTAGAGTCTCTAGTTTGAGAAACAGACGCCTCACAGGTCCCCAACTGGCATCTTCATTAAATAGTACCTGTTAGAGCCTGTTTGTGCTGTCCTCTGAAGGGAGTAGTACACACCGGTGTAGGAAATCTTCAATTTCTTAGCAATTTCTCGCATGGAATAGCCTTCATTTCTAAGAACAAGAATAGACTGTCGAGTTTCAGATGAAAGTTCTCTTTTTCTGGCCATTTTGAGCGTTTAATTGACCCCACAAATGTGATGCTCCAGAAACTCAATCTGCTCAAAGAAGTGCCCATCCAACCAATCCAACTTGTGGGAGCTGCTTCTGGAAGCGTGGGGTGCAATTTCTCCAGATTACCTCAACAAATTAACAGCTAGAATGCCAAAGGTCTGCAATGCTGTAATTGCTGCAAATGGAGGATTCTTTGACGAAAGCAAAGTTTGATGTAAAAAAAATCTTATTTCAAATACAAATCATTATTTCTAACCTTGTCAATGTCTTGACTCTATTTTCTATTCATTTCACAACATATGGTGGTGAATAAGTGTGACTTTTCATGGAAAACACGAAATTGTTTGGGTGATCCCAAACTTTTGAACGGTAGTGTATATATATATATATATATATATATATATATATACACACACACACACATATTTATAATATGTGTGTACGTGTGTGTGGGTGTGGGTACTTCAGTAGAGCAGGAACCACCACCTGGAATCCAAGGGGATCCGTAGTGCCCTCATGATGCTCCCTATGGTATCAGCTGTAAGCCATGGATACCAGATTGGGACACACTGTGAGATGAGCATGCTGAAACAGTCAAATGGTGCTGTATCTATCAAACAAAAAAGTTATCAAAAAGTTTTTTTCCTCCCTCTTCGTTTTTTTTCTTTTTCCTAATAGCCAGTGGGAAGAATTTGGGTGGGAAATGTTATTGGGCTAATAGGTATAAGGAGTGTACCAATTTGCCTTTCACTTGCTGTTTTTCTCTTGTAACAACTGGGGGGGATTGGGTGGGAGGAATTACGGGGCTAATGGGTATATGAAAATTGGGTAAGAATTAATTGGAATAGGGATTGATTACTGTTCTTGTTGCTGTTTTTTTCCTAGTGTTTGTATACCCCACTATAATAGGTTCTGTTTATATATGTAGAAAACCAGTTCAATTGGACATTTTATATATATATATATATATATATATATATATATATATATATATATATATATGTGTGTGTGTGTGTGTGTGTGTGTAGCACACTTGGTAAGAATGACACTTACAAGGGCTGGTGTTTTTGTTGTTTTACTCCATCTGTCAAATAGACATTACAGAGGACACGTTTTCAGAGCATGGCTCACTATACGAACGGCAACACTCATCTCCAATTTATACACAATAAGAGCACCAAATATATTCTTCCATAAATTCACATTAGTCTAGCCTACCGCTAGCAAAGCTAAACAGTATATAACGTTACGGAACATGGGGGGATCAAAATAGCAACACACATAGGCCTACCTTCATTTTTACACAGTGTGGAGACACTAAACATAGTAAAGGGAGACTAATCACACATACAGACAATGTCAAAGCCAAGCTACAGAACAATGGGTTCAGACCGCGGGAGCTATGGCTATGCTAACGTTAACAACTCGCTAGCAATCTAGCTAACGTTAGCCAGTGATATGACGTTATCAAAATAAATATGAAAGTCCCTTCGTGGGTATTTCTAATAGGCATCCATATCCCACCTACACCTCATATTTAATCACCATCCTAATTCCATATGTCTAACTAGTCTGCTTACCTGTCAAATAGACATTACAGAGGACACGTTTTCAGAGCATGGCTCACTATACGAACGGCAACACTCATCTGACGACTCTACCCGAATGTCCCAGAGTGCACCGCGAGAGCCAGCACTACGTCACACAGGCTAGAAGCAATTAACCTGCAGTGCCCTCCTGTGGCGAGAACTGGCTATCACAACAACACAGCAGACAATTCCCTCTTTACTAGTAGTGAGTGGTCAATGAAGGTAAGTATATAAAATAAAAAATAGATGGGGGGCTACTAAATCCCAAGTACCCCACACTCTCCCCTCAAAAAGATAATGGCGTCCCGACATAACAAATCTACCAGTCCACATTGCATAACTTTTCATTGAAAAGATAGGTTATTACTAAGCAGGAGTCAATCTGGATACTGTACTGTAATCAGTCATAACATATAACACACATCTCCTATTAATGGTATATGTTTGCAGTAAATAATGTGCACTTGAATCCACTGCTTCGTCCGTCTTGAGGCCGGGGAGCTATAGTATCTGACTAAAAGCAAATAACTTTGTAATAGTAATATCCCTGGTGGTAACAGGTGTGTTCTAAAACACCAATGCTACAGTAACTCTATGTCTGGTGATCACAGGACAACTAAAATCACATAGCTATAACAATTGTAACATGTCAAAAGTTTTTATTTTTTATTTTATTTTATTTATACTGACTTGTCTGATTTGCTTATCTACCAGACACACTAGGCTGCCCTAGTCTGTGATAAGTAAACACTGGTGTAGGTTTTCTATTTCTCAAAGGATATGCTTTTTCTCTGGCAGGCTGCACAGCTTCCCCTGGAGGAGGCTGCAAGGCATCTTCTGGTGGAGGCTGCAAGGCATCTTCCGGGCTCTTGTCGTCATCGGGCTCATCCTCTTCTTCAGCTCCAGATGTCTCGCCATTCTCTGACACTGTCCCATTGTCCTCTATTGTTGCAGGCTGCTCCGCAAAATCCTCTTCATCTTGACCGTCTCTTTCCTCCGGATAGAACTCCAAGGCGTCTGGGCTCAGCTGACTCTGGATCCGCTCACTGGCCCTGACTGTTGGTCGTCCCACGATGCATCTCCAGTTATCCTCATCATCTGAGTCACTGTCCTGTTCCTGGTTCCACTGCATTTGTCTGTCTGTCTTCTTTCTCTCCCGTCTAGGTTTCACAGGTAAGTCCTCTTCTCTTGGTTCCACCGGCAGGAAGTCGCATGGCAGAAGAAGGTTCCTATGCATGATTCTGGTTCGTCCTTTTCCATTCTCCGGCTTCAGCTCATACACAGGGCTGTCGGCGTGCTTCCTCTGTGTTACTACATGCACCTTGTCCTCCCAGAATGGTCTTAATTTCCCCGGTCCTCCTTTCTCGTTCAGGTTGCGGATGAGAACTCTGCATCCGGGATACAGCTCTGTCCCGTGGGCCTTTTTTTCGTATAGTGTTTTGTTTCTGGCCCCCTCCTTCCGTGCTGTCTCTGATGCTAGGCGATAGGCGTCATTCATGCGGGCCTTCCACTTCTCTGCATATTCTTGATGGGATAGTGCCTGGTCCTTTGCTCTAAGGCCAAACATCAGGTCAATGGGAAGTCTTGGATTTCTGCCGAACAACAGATAGTAAGGTGCAAATCCGGTCGCTTCACTTCGGGTGCAGTTGTATGCATGTATCACCTTTGGGAGTGACGCTTTCCAATCCGTTTTCGCAACCGCTGGCAGGTTTCTCAGCATCGCCAGAACCGTTCTGTTGAAACGCTCGACCTGACCATTTCCTTGCGGGTGATACGGTGTTGTGTGAGAACCCCTGACTCCACTGTACTCCTGCAGCTTGGCGAAGAGCTTATTGTCAAACTCCTTCCCTTGGTCATGGTGCAGCGTCGCCGGGAAACCAAATCTCAGCACAAAGTCCCCGAATACCTTCTCTGCGGCGGTCTTGGCAGCTTTGTTTCTGCATGCATAGGCTTGAACAAAACGGGTAAAGTGGTCCATAACCACCAGTATATACTCGTACCCTCCCTTACACTTCTCTAAGTGTAAGAAGTCAATGGAGACCATCTCAAATGGGTGTGTGGTCACGATGTTGGTGAGAGGGGCTCTGGTTGGTTTGTTGGGGCGCTTGGTCTTCAGGCAGCTACACACCTGTGTGATGTAATGTTCCACTTCTTTCTGCATGTGAGGCCAATAGAAACGGTCCCTCAACAGGTGCAACACCCTCTCCACGCCTAGATGGCCCAGGTCTCTGTGCAGTTCTTTATACACCAGCTCATGGAACTTTTTCGGCAGGACTAGCTGAGTTCGGGTAGCTGTTTTCCGGCACAGGATGCCATCATCATCAAGGCACAGCCGATGCTTCTCTCTCATGAGTGTCGCAACACCCCTGCTCGCACACTGTGTTTTTTCCCGAGGCCACTGATTGGAGGTTATGTACTTCAGCACCTCACCAATGACAGCATCCGCCCTCTGGGCGTCTCTCACCATCTGACTGGGTATCTCTGCCACAGGTGATGTATGTTCCTTCTCAAACTCGGCTAGTGCTGTGGCTATGGTTACCGGACACATCCAAGGCTCAGCTCTCTCCAGCTGTACTGACAGCACCTGGGTCACACTGTTCATGACCTCGGGGTGTACTTCTTGTGAACAGGTCTGCATGTACTGCTCCATCGGCATGCGTGAGAGGCCATCTGCGTCCCCATTGGCTCGTCCAGGCCGGTACTTGATAAAGAACTGGAAATCGGCTAACTCTGCTACCCACCTGTGGGTGGTCGCATTCAGTTTGGCTGTCATGAGCACATAGGTGAGGGGATTATTGTCTGTGTAGACAGTGAATGATGGAGCGTGGTAGAGGTAATCTCTAAATCTCTCACATATGGCCCATTTCATCGCGAGGAACTCCAACTTCCCTGAGTGGAGATGGTAGTTCTTCTCAGGAGTTGTCAGTGTCCTAGACCCGTACGCGATGACTGCCAGCCCACCCTGTGACTGTCTTTGATACAATACTGCCCCGAGGCCCTCTCGTGACGCGTCGCAGTGAAGGATAAAGGGCTGTTCAAAGTCTGGGTAGCCCAACACTGGTGGCTGGATGAGGAATTCAATCAACTGACAGAGGACCTGTTGGTGTTCAGCTGTCCACTTAACTGGGTGAGAGGAGGGCAGATGGTCTCGGGAGCCCTTCCTCCCCTTGTCCTTTCTCTTTTGTTTGAGCGTCCCCGCTGCTGTCTTCTCTGGGGTGAGGAGGTCATAGAGAGGCCTTGCGATTCGGGAGAAGTTAGGTATGTAGGGCCGGTAATACGAGATGAATCCCAGCATCTTCCTGAGCTCTCCGATGGTCGTAGGTTCTCTCTCCTTCAGTGCCTGGACCGGGGCCACATCAGCGGGGTCCATTGTGTATCCATCCTTGGTCACAAGCCTTCCCAGGAACCTTACTTGGTATTTGAAGAGTTCACATTTTCTTGCCGTCAGCTTGATTCCATGGCTTCTGTAGCGGTGCAGTACTCTTCTCAGGTGCTGGAGGTGTTCGTTGAATGTGGTTGAGTGGACCAGGTTGTCATCTAAATACGGCTGACAAATGTCGTCCCTCAGCCCAATCAAACATTCCTCCAGGGACCTCTGGGACTCTGCTGGTGCTGAGGACAGTCCGAAGGGAATTCTCACCCATTCATATAATCCCCACGGGGTGATGAATGCAGTCAGTGGGCGGCTGGACTCCTCAAGAAACCCCTGGTGATATGCCTTCCCCTGATCCAAGACAGAAAACCAGGCACTCCCCTTCAGGCTGTCGAGCATATCCTGGATGCGTGGTATTGGATGGCGGTCTGGGATGGACCTCTTGTTCAACTCACAGTAGTCACAGCAGAGGCGGAGGCTCCCATCCTTTTTCCGCACACACACGATTGGGCTTGAGTAGGGTGATTTTGACTTAGTTATCCAGCCTCTGTTCAGTAAATCCTCGAGGTATTCCTTCACTTCTTTATGAAGAGGCTTTGGGACTGATGTGTATGTCCGCTTCACCGGTGTGGTGTCACTCAGGCGGATCTTGAGCTGGAGTGATGGAATAGTCCCCACATCATGGTCATCGCGTGCGAACACACTACTCTCCTCCCGCAGTAGCTCTCTCACCTGCAGTTGTTGTTCAGGTGTCAGGTGGTTCAGAGGGACAGGCGGGTCCCATAGATCTTCCTCCTGGTGTTCCGTCTTGACATCACCTGGCCCTTTCAGCTTTGTTGTGTCTCTAATCACAGGTCTTCGTTCTGTACCTGTTGTGGAGGTCCCTGGGATGACTGGGTTCACTGTACTAGTCCCATCCACATGCAACGGCTTCACGGCGGCAGGGTAGATGGCTCTAGTTCTTTGGGTCTGCCCCAGGGGAGTCCGTGGCGGCAGTGTGATGTCATGAGCTGTGACGTTAGTCACTGGGACAGCGATGCGTGACCAGGTTACCTTCTGTAAACATACAATGTTTTCATCCACCTTCAGGCCCTCTGGCCACTTTGGGTTCACATTAGGCTCAAAGAGGACGTTCTGGTCTGCTTGGAGGGGCCCTGCTCTAACACCACACTTAACAGTCTTTGTCTGGCCCGCCGGAATAGTCATGCTTTCTCGGCCCACTTTAACCATCCCCTCACCTTCCATATCATCTCGGCTCTTTATCAGCTTCACGAGGACTTCAGCCTTCTTGTAGTCAACCGCGAACGCAATGCTTAGTGCCTTTGTGATTACACTTGATGGCTGTCCAGCTCCAGACTCTAACAGGTGTTCAATTACATTGTAACCGATGATCGGTTCTTCTGCGGTGCCCTGGTGTGTGGTTACTAGTATTGGCACAGTGAGTTCCATTGGTGGGGTCTGAGTGGTGCTATTCGGTGCTAACTGGACAGTCACTTCCACCCATCCAGAGAAAGGAATGGTTGTCTGGTTTGCTGCTTTACCAGTCAGGGTGCCAGGGCCAAGGATCTCTTCTGTGCTTCTCACCTTGGTGTGTGGGAGATGTTTTCTCCTCCATTCTTCACTGATTAGGCAGACCTGCGACCCGGTATCCCACAATGCCTGTGTGGCTACACCATCAATGTAACAGTTTATCATGTATTTCTTTCCAATTAGGTTCAGCAGCTGTGACTGGCGTTTTGAGGAGATATGACTCACTGTGGGTGCTTGCTGTTCCCGCCCTGCCTCGTCTCGCTGTCGGGCAGACACTCTGGCTTCTAGTAGCTGAATACTGTCGTCGATGAGCTTGCTGGTGACAGTACAGCTAGATGTGTCTACCTGCTCCGATTTTTCAGGCCTCTGAGCTCTACACCCTCTTGAAAGATGGCCACTCTGTCCGCATTTGAAACAGTGGTTGCACTGGTTGCCCCTTTCACTGTCTTGACAGGCTTTGCATCCGCGCTTCCTCACAGGCTGCTGCTGACGAGAAGGTCTTTGGCCAGAGGAGTGGTTCATGGCTTTTCTCATCTGTTCCATTTCTCCTTTCAGCTGTTGGATTATCTCGTAGAACGCAGACTCCTTTTGGTTCCCTGCCTGTGTCTTAAGGGCTTTCACACTCGCGGATGTTGATGGCGACGACTCCTGACCCCCGACCACTGCAGCTTCCGCTCCTAGATACTGATGTGCCTCAGCTCGCACTTCCCGCACTCTGGTTTCCTTACTGTGGGAGCTCTTCTTGAATTTCCGCTGTCTCTCTGACTCAAAACTTGCGGCCTCTATCATCTTAACAATGAGAACATCATCAGTAGTTGCTTGATCATCGAGATAGCTCTTGAGCTGATATTTTACCTGGTCATTCACTAGCCCAGTTCCCACAGCTCTTAGGAACTTCTTCTGTATCAGTTCAGGGCTGTATTGTTCATCAGAGCCAGGCTCTCTCGCTGCTGCTAAGAGTCTCTCTTTACATGCTATGGCTCGGAACAGGAAGTTCTGTGGTGACTCCTGACTGTCCTGTGTGATGTTGATTAGTCGGTGATATAGGTCCACAGAGCTATCCTCTTTGAAATGGCCTTTCAGAATGGTCCTCAGCTGAGGGAGGGTGAGTTCGGTTTTGATCTCTAACAAGTCACGGAGAGTCAGCCCAGGGCTGATGGCTCGGATTACAGCCTCTATTATCTCCAAATCGCTGTGGCCTTTTCTCACCCCCATATCAATCTGATGCGTAAGATTTATATAAGACAACTTGTCTATCTGCCCCCGTTCTCCTATTTGGCCATTTATCTTAAAGTCTCTGCGTATGGTCACTTCAGGGGGTTGGATTACTGACGGGATTGGGTTTGAAGGTTGACTAGGTCTGCTGGGTTCTTTAAGACTTAGTTTCTCACTGAGGCGTGATATCTCTTCCTCAAGCGCTTTTGTGGATGCAGTAAAGCTGGACTGTAAGGCCTGATATTGTTCATGTAAGCTTCCCAATTCAGCAGCATCCTTGTTAGTACTGTCTGCACCTGCACCAGTATGTGACTCCGCCCCTCTCTGCTTCATTTCACTAGAGAGGTCCACTAGTCTGGACAGAAACTGACGTGCTACCTCTTCATCCTCCTTCTCAATTGCTTCATCCACAGTCTCACTAATAAGTCTGATCAGCGCATGCCTCTTTGTCTGGTTTTCAGTGGGGACTTTAGCAATAACACACACCTCTTTTAACTGGTCCAGCCCTAACTGCAGGAGGGTCTCACTCAGCCTGTCTTGCAGTTGCTCAAGCTCCAGTTCCATTGTTGGTCACGTGTTCTCACTCCGCTCCCCACTTCTTCTCCTGACAATGGTGGCAATGGCGCTGATCCCGGGTTTCGGCACCAATATTTGTAGCACACTTGGTAAGAATGACACTTACAAGGGCTGGTGTTTTTGTTGTTTTACTCCATCTGTCAAATAGACATTACAGAGGACACGTTTTCAGAGCATGGCTCACTATACGAACGGCAACACTCATCTCCAATTTATACACAATAAGAGCACCAAATATATTCTTCCATAAATTCACATTAGTCTAGCCTACCGCTAGCAAAGCTAAACAGTATATAACGTTACGGAACACGGGGGGATCAAAATAGCAACACACATAGGCCTACCTTCATTTTTACACAGTGTGGAGACACTAAACATAGTAAAGGGAGACTAATCACACATACAGACAATGTCAAAGCCAAGCTACAGAACAATGGGTTCAGACCGCGGGAGCTATGGCTATGCTAACGTTAGCAACTCGCTAGCAATCTAGCTAACGTTAGCCAGTGATATGACGTTATCAAAATAAATATGAAAGTCCCTTCGTGGGTATTTCTAATAGGCATCCATATCCCACCTACACCTCATATTTAATCACCATCCTAATTCCATATGTCTAACTAGTCTGCTTACCTGTCAAATAGACATTACAGAGGACACGTTTTCAGAGCATGGCTCACTATACGAACGGCAACACTCATCTGACGACTCTACCCGAATGTCCCAGAGTGCACCGCGAGAGCCAGCACTACGTCACACAGGCTAGAAGCAATTAACCTGCAGTGCCCTCCTGTGGCGAGAACTGGCTATCACAACAACACAGCAGACAATTCCCTCTTTACTAGTAGTGAGTGGTCAATGAAGGTAAGTATATAAAATAAAAAATAGATGGGGGGCTACTAAATCCCAAGTACCCCACACACACACACATATATATATATATATATATATATATATATACACTACCGTTCAAAAGTTTGGGATCACCCAAACAATTTCGTGTTTTCCATGAAAAGTCACACTTATTCACCACCATATGTTGTGAAATGAATAGAAAATAGAGTCAAGACATTGACAAGGTTAGAAATAATGATTTGTATTTGAAATAAGATTTTTTTTACATCAAACTTTGCTTTCGTCAAAGAATCCTCCATTTGCAGCAATTACAGCATTGCAGACCTTTGGCATTCTAGCTGTTAATTTGTTGAGGTAATCTGGAGAAATTGCACCCCACGCTTCCAGAAGCAGCTCCCACAAGTTGGATTGGTTGGATGGGCACTTCTTTGAGCAGATTGAGTTTCTGGAGCATCACATTTGTGGGGTCAATTAAACGCTCAAAATGGCCAGAAAAAGAGAACTTTCATCTGAAACTCGACAGTCTATTCTTGTTCTTAGAAATGAAGGCTATTCCATGCGAGAAATTGCTAAGAAATTGAAGATTTCCTACACCGGTGTGTACTACTCCCTTCAGAGGACAGCACAAACAGGCTCTAACAGGTACTATTTAATGAAGATGCCAGTTGGGGACCTGTGAGGCGTTTGTTTCTCAAACTAGAGACTCTATTGTACTTATCTTCTTGCTCAGTTGTGCAACGCGGCCTCCCACTTCTTTTTCTACTCTGGTTAGAGCCTGTTTGTGCTGTCCTCTGAAGGGAGTAGTACACACCGGTGTAGGAAATCTTCAATTTCTTAGCAATTTCTCGCATGGAATAGCCTTCATTTCTAAGAACAAGAATAGACTGTCGAGTTTCAGATGAAAGTTCTCTTTTTCTGGCCATTTTGAGCGTTTAATTGACCCCACAAATGTGATGCTCCAGAAACTCAATCTGCTCAAAGAAGTGCCCATCCAACCAATCCAACTTGTGGGAGCTGCTTCTGGAAGCGTGGGGTGCAATTTCTCCAGATTACCTCAACAAATTAACAGCTAGAATGCCAAAGGTCTGCAATGCTGTAATTGCTGCAAATGGAGGATTCTTTGACGAAAGCAAAGTTTGATGTAAAAAAAATCTTATTTCAAATACAAATCATTATTTCTAACCTTGTCAATGTCTTGACTCTATTTTCTATTCATTTCACAACATATGGTGGTGAATAAGTGTGACTTTTCATGGAAAACACAAAATTGTTTGGGTGATCCCAAACTTTTGAACGGTAGTGTATATATATATATATATATATATATATATATATATATATATATATATATATATATATATATATATATATATATATATATATATAAAACAATGTTTTGTATGCAACACTGGTTCAAAAATCAATGAAAAGATAACAAAAAAAAAAGTTATCAAAGCTCGACACTCAACTGATCCAAGTTTCCCATTACAGGCACATATTCAACCAGGCTGTCTTGAATGATCTCTTATCGTGGCGGCTAATCATATAGGTTTCGTGTGTGTGTGTGTGGGGGGGGGGTGATGGGTGTGTTTGTGGGGTCTTATGGTATTGGGATGTGATTGACACCTGGAATGTGTGCATGCGTGTGGATGATGAGCACTGTGGAGTTGTTTTGGCAGGACATAATCCTTGAAAGCTTTGGCGCAGCCTTGAATAATAAGTTATTCTGATCTCCAATTATATTGGTTATTTAGTGTGTATGTATATTTGTGTGTGATTGAAATGTCATGTGCGGTAATCCAATCAATAAGCTTGTTTCATGTTATTGCCTGTCCGCATGAAAATCAATGCATACAAATGGATTTCGGTTTACAACACACACACACACACACACACACACACACACACACACACACACACACACACACACACACACACACACACACACACTGATAGTTCTCTTGCAATCCTGCCACCTTGTGGCTTATGTGTTGGGTATCGACTCCCCATGCCTGTGTTGTGTGTTTGTTTACCTGAGGCTGTAAACCCTCTTCTCTCTGAAAAGCCGCTGGTTTCCCATTCATCAGTGATGGGTTCAGTTCCCTTGTGTCTTTGTATTTCTAATCCTTTTATAGTCTTAAGTCTATTTTATTATTTATTCGTTTGTAACTTTGTTATTATTTTCTCTTTATCCCATTCCCTTTATGCTATGTTAATCTTGCCTGGAGGGGGATTATGTGTTTGGTCACATGTGGCTAATCTCCAAACTATCTAATTTGTCCACCTAAAATATGTTGTGCACAGTTATGACTGTATGATGAAGAACCCCTCTCATGGTTGCGATGATTTATAACCTTCGAAAAACATTTGTTCTTGCTATCGCTGCTCCCTCTCTTCATTCACTCTCTAGCTCCCTCGACCAACGCTGCTTTCCGTCGCTGCCCGCCGAGTCAGCCGTGCACATGCGCGACTCACATCTGTGATTGATTCAGATCGGGTGTCAAAACCACAACATTATGTATTCAGGGATCCGTCTAGAAAGTAAACGAAAAGTTGATCTAATTTCGCAGGCCAGCAAATCATTCACCGCTGATCTCAGCACAGGAGAACTGGAGGGACACTGGATGCACCAGAAATAATTCACTTTATTCAATTCGCCGCCACACGGAAGTGCCATAGTCTCCAATGTTAAAACCCCACTATAGAAATACAATGTCAAGAGTAGGAATAATCACAGTCACAGCTGGGAATCATCTCAGTAGCTTCAATAAAAAATTTCCCAATGGCTGAGCTATGTTTTCTTTTCTTTTTCTTTGTTTTTTTTTATTTTGCTTTTTTCCCCCCCATTTTTTTCTCCCCAATTGTATCTGGCCAATTACCCCACTCTTCCGACTCGTCCCGATCGCTTCTCCACCCCCTCTGCCGATCCGGGGAGGGCTGCAGACTACCACATGCCTCCTCCGATACATGTGGAGTCGCCAGCCGCTTCTTTTCACCCGATGGTGAGGAGTTTCGCCAGGGGGTCGTAGTGTGTGGGAGGATCACGCTATTCCCCCCCCCCACTGACCAGAGGAGGCGCTAGTGCAGCGACCAGGACACATACCCAGATCCGGCTTCCCACCCACAAACATGGCCAATTGTGTCTGTAGGGACGCCCGACCAAGCCGGAGGTAACACAGGGATTCAAACCAGCGATTCCCGTGTTGGTAGGCAACGGAATAGACCACTACACTACCCGGACGCCCCTGAGCTATGTTTCCTTACCGTTGTTTTATGAATGAAAGTCAATCAGCAGAGAAGCCTGTTCACCTTGTTCAGTTTACGTCAAGAAAACCGCGACGGTCAAACACATTTGAAGTCTTAATAAGGGCTTCGAAATTATGATAGCCTGATTTCTGTCATTTCATAACAGACTTGGTCACATTCATGCAAGGGTCCGCCTAGGAGGCTGCACATCCACATCCACAGACTGGCAGGCAAAACATTTTTATTAGGTAGATTTTTTTACATGTTAACACCCCCCACCACCACCACCACCACCATATTTCCTGTCATTTCATAACAGACTTGGTCACATTCATGCAAGGGTCTGCCTAGGAGGCTGCACATCCACATCCACAGACTGGCAGGCAAAACGTTTTTATTAGGTAGATTTTTTACATGTTAACAACCACCACCACCGCCACCACCATATTTCCCGTTCAAACAACTTGGCCGCAGCACAAAAGTCTTATAATGGCAGGAAAACACTGGTTCTTCTGTCTGTGTGTGCCTGTATTTCCCTTCTTCCGGTAGGTGAACAAAGGGGTGGTTTGTTGCCAAGTCCGAACACCTCAGGAGATGGGAGATATGTATGCCTGGTGGAGATCTTCACTGTGCTGAGTACACTCCTCTAGTTTTGTTCTGTTTTCTTCTTTCACCGTGACTCATGTCTCACATAATGCTAAGTGTGTTAGATTGCATCTAAATGTATAAAATACGCTGTATAGATAATGTTTTGTTTGACTGATTGATTGATTAATTGATTGATCTCCTCTTTCCAGACCACTTCTGTCACTTCCACCTCTCATTTATCCTGTTGCTATTATTAGTACACCCCAGAACGAGAAACATGGTAGCTTGACCATACTCTCCTCCCTTCTGCTCCTCTCTCCATCCTGCCTCTCACTCCATCCCGTTTTTCTCCTCTCTTCCATTTTTATTTACTCTCCACTCCTCCTCCTCACCTCATCGCTCCTCATAATCCAAAATTTGTACACTCCTGTCTCCCCTGTTCTTTTCTTCTCCTGTTTTCTTCTCCTCTCATCTCCTCTCCTGCAGTGAACATTAGACTCATATTTATACGTGACAGAAAATCTGTTAATTCTGTTGATTGATGACACAGTCCAAGGAAACTCACCGGCGGCCGCAAAATGGCCATGATTTTTCACTGTTGGGTTATTAGATGGAGGCGGCTGGGGAAAGGTCATTTTGATCTTTCAATCAATTCTTTGCAAGAAAGGAACCATTACTGAGCTGGAAGTGGTTGTTTTGTTAAGCAGCGACTGAGTTGTTATTCAAGATTAATGGCAAGCCAGGACAACGTCTGCCCACACTCAAAGTGACATCAAACATGCGACAGTAAGCGGTGACTACAGAATGAAACACTTACTGGGAGTGATAACTTGCAGTTGTCAAGCTCAGATTGCTTATCAAGATGGTTCTTCGCCGTGCTCTATCAAAACCAGATCACCAGTGAATAAGATAGCGCACTAGCGCATGGGTGAGTGAATGAATTAACGATGTAGCATCACTCTTGGGCTAATTTTGAAAATGGCTGAACATTGCAGTGAGATGTGTATAACTCCCAAACGTTTTGTCAAAATCCCATAAACAGAGTCTGAAATGTTGCACTTCGGATAGTCCAACAAATGCATGCATGGAGATCAGGAATCAGTAACACTTTGCCATTTCATTTCATGTACGCAAGTACATGAAATGAAATGTCGTTTCTCTCAGCCCACAGCAGTAAAACACAAAGACAAAACACATATCCAAAAGCTGCAAGACCTCATATATACAAACTAACACATATATCCAAACTAAACAAAATAATCACTGTCCAAAAGAACAAATGCCAGCCAGGACTGTCGGAACTGCCTGTCTGCATGAGCTAGCGGTTAGCTTAGCCTGCCCCGCTTCCACATCCTGTCAGACCGCCCTCTCTGTGTTTCCTCTTCGTGTGCAGCTCCGGTTAGGGCCGTAGTCCTTGGACCCACCGGATGCAGCAGACCAAGCTCCCTCAGCCGATCCAACACTAGCTCTCCAAGCCATCAAACGAAGACAAACTTAGACGCAGAAGTGGACAAAAACATTACATGGATGGTACTGGGTGAGGCTGCCGCAAACGTGAATTTGCTCCACCATCAAAAATGATCTAATCAAATGATAATAATGATCTAATCAAAGATCATATTGATCTGTACAATCAGTCATCCTGCTATATCAGCATGTGTGATTCTTAAAATACACAGCTCACATGTTCCAATCCAGTCTTACTGAAGCGAGTGTACATGTACTATGCCTGCAGCTGACACATCGTACAAAAAACATTCAGTCCAGAACAAACTCTTCTTATGTTCTTAGAATAACGGCCTTATAGTCTCTGAGTCACCACTGCCCTACCGTCAAGTCAGATTTGTTTAAATAGCTCTCAGTCACAGTTACAGTGTAAAAAACAGACTCAGTGGATGACAGGCCCCTTCCCTCAGACCCTCAATAAGGATAAAGAAAACCTCCACAAGAAAATGAAAAAAATTAGTGTACCATTCACTGATGTTCGATATGCTTATGTTATGTATGAATGAGCTTTATAAGCTTCCCCCGCCGATGGAGACAATCTGCCCACACATCCTTGGTAGACGGGAATACACTGGCTGAATTCCTGGCCTGTAAAAGTGCTTAATCGACTGTAAATGGTAAATGGACTGCATTTATATAGCGCTTTTCTAGTCTAACGACCGCTCAAAGTGCTTTACTGTATGTCTCTCATTCACCCATCCACACACACATTCATACACTGATGGTGGAGGCTGCCATGGAAGGCGCCAACCTGCTCATCAGGAGCAGTTAGGGGTTCAGTGTCTTGCTCAAAGACACTTTGACACCCTCTCTGGAGGAGCCGGGGATCAAACCAGTGATCTTCCGATAACTGGACAACCCGCTCTTCCTCGTAAGCCATGCTGCCCCCTGTCTAAATTAAAGTGTCATGTCTATATTTTTCAATGGAAGTTCTTGAAAACGCTCGATAAACATCCAACAGAACCCACCAAGGTAAACTAAGAGACTAAGAACAAACCCAACATACTCTAAGCACAGGGCTGGGGCTTGTGCGTGTGTGTGTGCGTGTGTGTGTGTGTGTGTGCGTGCGTGCGTGTGTGTGTGTGTGTGGGCCAATTTGAGTTTTATGCAAAGTGAGGATATTTTGGCTGGTCCTCACTTCTTCAATGGTCTATTTTACATTTAGGACTTGGGTTAGGGTTGGAGTTAGGATTAGGTTAAGATTAGAGTTCTGGTGGTTAAGGTTAGGGTTAAGGACTAGGGAATGGATGTAATCAATGAGGGTTCCTCACATACTAGATATGTCAGTAGGACAACAGAGAAAAGAGAGACGGTATCTGTACACCTGTAACATTATCTATGAGCGCACATCCACACAATAGGTATGTCTCCATTACCCATTAGACAGACACACACACACACACACTCCTCTGAAAATCATCTCGTCAAACATGTGCTTTTTGGCTGGACTGGACTACCCCTACAAATGCGAATGTCCCTGACTGACTGACTGACTGATCCGTTTGACACGATGGGGCCGCTGGATCAGGTGACCAGTGGTAAACGCAGAAGTGGGAGTTTGCTCTTTCAAAATTAATTGGCGCAGCAGAATATATTGCTGCTTGTGAATACTACTGGAAGGCTAAGAAAGGAATATTTTGCTACTCTTTCCAGATCTGGTTCTGTACTATAGCAGTCCAGCATAGATCGGAGTGAACACAGCGCTCCATGTGCCAAGAGGCATGAGGAAGAGTGCACAGATAAAACACCCCAAATGACAATCACTCTGACAAAACACTCACAGGCGAATTCACAAAGAATGGATTGTGGCCGCTAATAGCGCCATGAATTGTGCATCACTTGCAACCTCTTATCTGCCCAAGTGGCAACCTCCGAGGCTGAAAAATAAGCCAACAAGGCCCTGTGATGGCCTGGCGGCCTGTCCAGGGTGTCTCCCCGCCTGCCGCCCAGTGACTGCTGGGATAAGCTCCAGCATCCCCGCGAGCCTGAGAGCAGGATAAGGGGTTTGGATAACGGATGGATGGAAGTTCCAAAAACTGCAGTTCCATGAGTGGCCACTTGAGGCTGGCTTCAAAAGCGAGTCAATCCCTCTAGACCCCCATGTTAAAATGCCAAATTTAACAGTCGAAATAAACATGTTTACAGCCTGGTACAAAAACTGTTTTGGTTTCTATGGCCAATCCCAATGTCCCCCCTAAGGCCTGAGCCCTGAATGCTGACGGACGTAATTGATGTCACTCAGTAAAGGCTTGAGTGTGAGAGGCTTCAGGGGCTCGAATACATAAGAATGGAACAGCACTTTGACATATTCGTGTTACCTTGACGACGCCAAATCATGTCTCGTACTATTGTGGGTTTGGGACTTTTTATTTTATGTTTCTTACTGTCTTCAAGGCCAAGGCACTTGAGTTAAGGGACCGACTGCCTGATTTGAACGGCTTCCAGGCACTTTGCCTTACATCAATTTACTCATTTTTGGTCAAACCAGCATCATTAAGTAAAAATGAAAAGAAAGGGTTGATGGGTAAACTAGGTGTGTAATATGCTTGCATTCCTCTGATTTCATGTGTTTTTTATGTACCATTTTAAATCATTATTAATGTAGTGTTTCTTTGTAAATCTAGGCACCAGCGCACCCAACATGCCAGGCTGAACACCCATGTGCCCATGTGCCCTTCCATGCTTGTTTACCACTTCCGAGCTTCCCCTGGTAACCCCGTGTTTAATGTCACAACGATATGAACTGTGGTTAATTCCCTCAGGCAAAGTGAAGAAATGCAGACTTAATGAAAGTGTGCATAAAGGGCTCAAAATGTCTGCGAGAGCCCTCGTGCACTTGATTTGACAGTGGGACAGCCTTCACAGGAATGCACCTCAAAGTCTGTCAGTCCATCAGGCGTCCCTACAGACACAATTGGCCGTGTTTGCGGGTGGGAAGTTGGATGTGAAGAGGGGGTCCTCCCTATAGTCCCCGGGTCCTATAGTCCCCGGGTCCTATGTTCCCCGCTTTGTATGAGACCGGGGAATATCGGACCTTTTTGTATACAGAGGGCCCTATATTCCCCACTTTTCCCCAAAAGGGTCCTATGTTCCCCGTTTTGTATGTGCAGGGGAACATAGGACCTTTCTTTATAAAAAGGGTCCTATGTTCCCCTAGGGCACCCGGGGAACATAGGACCCTTTTTATAAAGAAAGGTCCTATGTTCCCCGGTCAGCAGGTTTGACGCTGTTTGGCGCAAAAAGTGCATTTTCAATAATGCATTATTTAGGGCAGATTATTAAGAAGACAATGAATCATACGATTTCTATTTTTATATCACAAAAACGAATTCACAAAGTCCAGGTTGGCTAAAGTATGTGGAAACTTTCGACACTACACCAATTTCAATTTATTAGGCTATAGCCTACATTTGGGCGCATAACCCACCCCGGTAGTTCTCTGATATTTATGCGCGAAATGTGTCACTTACCGAGGAAAATGCTCCTCGCCGAGTAGGTGAGCTGGCTCGTCTGTGTCTGAATGTAATATAGTAAGCCTGTGTTCCTTGGGCAATTGTACCCGGGCGTAGCTCAGCCGGTAGAGCTCTCGCCTATGGATCGCAAGGTCGTGAGTTCGATCCCGGGTGCCGCCAACTCAGCGTATGAGTAGCACATTGTGCGAGAAGTGCTGGGAGCTGAGGATAGGTGTTGTGTTCCGTCCTCAGCAGTCCATCTCCCAGAGGTCTAGTGCATTGTACCAGGGATAGACTCCTGCGTAAGCTAGCTGATACCCACAATAGGCCAATTCCGACCCACTTCTTCTATGTTCGCTAGAAAGCCGTCGTTCCCATCATAACCACACCAGCTTATTGGGAAAAGCATCTGACAGATATTAGATAGAAACCATCTGCTCAGTAAGGCCCTTTAAGCATCATAATTGCAATGATAATAATAATAACATAATAATAATGACAATAATAATGATAATAATAATAGCCTAATAATAATAATGATGATGATGATGATGATGATGATAATAATAATAATAATAATAATAATAATAATAATAATAATAACAATATAGCCTTATATTAGAAATGCTAAAAATTGGATAATTGAAATATTTATAATTATAAAGTAGGCTATTATAGCATGGTAATAACAATAAAATAATAATATCTGCCTGGTCTCTTAAGATTCTAAGATGCTGTATGCTACAGAAATAACGGGACATAGGCCTAGGCTAATGAATACGCCTTTTTGACAAAATATGAATGAAAGGCTAATCAACAACGCTAAAGCTGAATCACAAAACACATATTGCTCGAAAAATAATTTATAAATAGCCAAATGCACACATGATTTCGAGTTTGGAAATATTTAAGACTTGTCGAGGATGTGTGGTCATCTGCACGCAAGTTTCCTGGCGTTCTAAACCACATGATCAAAATTCACTAATGTCTAAACCGCCCGCCAACTTGCAACAATTTGCAACAATCGGTTGTTATCGGTGATAACTCGTGGACTCACTGTCATGTGCTTACTAGCCTACAAGAAGACAAACAATGGCGATAGTTATGGATGGTGATCGAGGGGGCAAAGTGTTGGTACATGAGAACTTCAGATATCAGAAGCACCGCACCAATCAAGACACCATTAGATGGAGGTGCTGGAGGTGAAACTGTAGAGTGCCACTGATCACAAATAGATCTGAAGTGGAGGACGTGGATGCTAACATTATTGTGCACGATGTTGGGGAACACGTGCATCCCCCTGACGGAGAAATGGTGCACCGTGCAGAATTCCGACAGGGGGTGGTTGCAGAAGTTGCGAGGGAGCCAACAGTCCCAATCAGAAGGATCTATAATGCGCAAAGGGTCCTGCAGCGTCGGCAATGTCAAATCCAGGGTTTTAGCCCCTCTTTGCTGAGTAGCCTAATGGACTAGGACTACTCATTTTGATTTTTTGAAGAAGAAAAAAGCCTTAACGTTAGCCTAGTTAGGCCTTGGAGATTTTTGTTTTAGACCATGCCTTTTCTGGGGGGCTTCTGCCATAGACCAACCCTTTTTCAGCCAAGCTTTTACTAGAAGCATTTTGTTATTAATAGCCTATTATCAGCATTACTATTGATAGTATTATGCCTGCAATTGTTATTTGTTATTAGGCCTCTTTTATAATTAGGCTATTATTATTATTATCATTATTATTATTATTATTATTAGGCTGTAATTATTATTATTATGTATTATCTATTATCATTATTGATATTATTACTATTACTATTATTATTATTATTATTATTAAAGAAGAACATCAAAGGATGTAAGGTAGCACTCATCAAATGAAAAAAAGACACAATTCTCTATTTTACCATTTCATTGTTTGGCATCAGTCATTAACTTGGCCGGGTGGTCTTCTTCAGAAACCTTAATGACTGATGCCAAACAATAAAATGGTGAAATAGAGGACTGCCTCTGTTATTTTTTTACCATTTGGTGAGTGTTACCTTACATCCTTTGATGTTCGTCTTTGATTCATGTTTTTGGTTTAGCACCTCCACAAGCCTTTAGTTTTTTGAGAAGCACATATTATTATTATTAGGCAATTAGCCTATTGTGTAAGGTAAGCGGCCCCCGTTGATGGATACTTTGTGCTGGTCCTAAATTTCAAGTCCTGGTCTAAGTTCTCTGCCTAAAAAGTTCATCATTAAAGTCTTTTTGAAAGAAAGTCTGCCAAGTGATTTAATATGGAAAACGATCTGCAAAGTAACAAGAAAGTGGCTGAAGTGTCCAGTGCTGTGCAAATTGAACTTTGAGCGAAGGTGGAAATGGCTAGGTTATACTGGTAGGTGGGCCTACTGGGGGTCCTCCCTATAGTCCCCGGGTCCTATAGTCCCCGGTCCTATGTTCCCCGCTTTGTATGAGACCGGGGAATATCGGACCTTTTTGTATACAGAGGGCCCTATATTCCCCACTTTTCCCCAAAAGGGTCCTATGTTCCCCGTTTTGTAGGTGCAGGGGAACATAGGACCTTTCTTTATAAAAAGGGTCCTATGTTCCCCGGGTGCCCTAGGGGAACATAGGACCCTTTTTTTAAAGAAAGGTCCTATGTTCCCCGGTCAGCAGGTTTGACGCTGTTTGGCGCAAAAAGTGCATTTTCAATAATGCAGTATTTAGGGCAGATTATTAAGAAGACAATGAATCATACGATTTCTATTTTTATATCACAAAAACGAATTCACAAAGTCCAGGTTGGCTAAAGTATGTGGAAACTTTCGACACTAAACCAATTTCAACTTATTAGGCTATAGCCTATATTTGGGCGCATAACCCACCCCGGTTTTTTATATCACAAAAATGAATTCACAACGTCCAGGTTGGCTAAAGTATGTGGAAACTTTCGACACTAAACCAATTTCAACTTATTAGGCTATAGCCTATATTTGGGCGCATAACCCACCCCGGTAGTTCTCTGATATTTATGCGTGAAATGTGTCACTTATCGAGGAAAATGCGCCTCGCCGACTAGGTGAGCTGGCTCGTCTGTGTCTGAATGTAATATAGTAAGCCTATGCTCCTTGGGCAATTGTACTCAGGCATAGCTCAGTCGGTAGAGCTCTCGCCTATGGATCGCAAGTTCGTGAGTTCGATCCCGGGTGCCGCCAACTCAGCGTATGAGTAGCACATTGTGCGAGAAGTTCTGGGAGCTGAGGATAGGTGTTGTGTTCCGTCCTCGGCAGTCCATCTCCCAGAGGTCTAGCGCATTGTTCCAGGGATAGACTCCTGCGAAAGCTAGCTGATACCGAGAATAGGCCAATTCCGACCCACTTCTTCAATGTTCCCTAGAAAGCCGTCGTTCCCATTATAACCACCAGCTTATTAGGAAAAGCATCTGACAGATATTAGATAGAAACCATCTGCTCATTAAGGCCCTTTAAGCATCATAATTGTAATGATAATAATAATAATAACATAATAATAATAATAATAATAATGATAATAGCCTAATAATAATAATAATGATGATGATGATGATAATAATAATAACAATATAGCCTTATATTAGAAATGCTAAAAATTGGATAATTGAAATATTTATAATTATAAAGTAGGCTAGTATAGCATGGTAATAACAATAAAATAATAACAATATCTGCCTGGTCTCTTAAGATTCTAAGATGCTGTATGCTACAGAAATAACGGGACATAGGCCTAGGCTAATGAATATGCCTTTTTGACAAAATATGAATGAAAGGCTAATCAACAACGCTAAAGCTGAATCACAAAACACATTTTGCTCGAAAAATAATTTATAAATAGCCAAATGCACACATGATTTCGAGTTTGGAAATATTTAAAACTTGTCGTGGATGTGTGGTCATCTGCACGCAAGTTTCCTGGCGTTCTAAACCACACGATCAAAATTCACCAATGTCTAAACCGCCCGCCAACTTGCAACAATTTGCAAGAATCGGTTGTTATCGGTGATAACTCGTGGACTCACTGTCATGTGCTTACAAGCCTACAAGAAGACAAACAATGGCGATAGTTATGGATGGTGATCGAGGGGGCAAAGTGTTGGTACATGAGAACTTCAGATATCAGAAGCACCCCAATCAAGACACCATTAGATGGAGGTGCTGGAGGTGGAACTGTAGAGTGCCACTGATCACAAATAGATTTGAAGTGGAGGACGTGGATGCTAACATTATTGTGCACGATGTTGGGGAACACGTGCATCCCCCTGACGGAGAAATGGTGCACCATGCCGAATTCCGACAGGGGGTGACTGCAGAAGTTGCGAGGGAGCCAACAGTCCCAATCAGAAGGATCTATAATGCGCAAATGCAGTAAATATTGGTAAGAAATAACAAAGTAAATTACAGCCTCCTCTAGGCCGATTTGGATACGCACTCAAGGTGGCCTGCGATATACAACAGCCAACAATGGTAATACGGCCTAATTTAATCAGCGGAGGAATAGATTGTCGTAGCCAACAACTCAGCCATGACCCCAGTTTTTATTATTTTGGACCCGTTAAGGAAATAATTTGCAAAAAGGGTTCTAAGTTCCCCGGTTTGTTCCTCGATTGGAAATAGCGGGGAATATAGGACCCTTTATTTGGAAAAAGGTCCTATTTTCCCCTGGAAACAGCGGGGAATATAGGAGCCTTTTTCCAAAAGAGGGTTCTATGTTCCCCGGTGTCTATTGCAACGGGGATTATAGGACCTTTTTAGGGGAAAACGGGGAACATGGGACCCTTTTTTTTCGAAATATAGGACCCGGGGACTATAGGCACGGCCCCGATAAGAGTCCTGGTCGCTGCTCTGGCGCCTCCTCTGGTCGGCCAGGGCACCTGTTCAGGGGGGAAGGGGAACTGGGTGGAATAGCGTGATCCTCCCACATGCTAGGTCCACCTGGTGAAACTCCCCACCGTCAGGTGAAAAAGAAGCGGCTGGCAACTCCACATGTATCGGAGGAGGCATGTGGTAGGCTGCAGCCCTCCCCTGTCGGCAAAGGGGGTGGAGCAGCGACTGGGACGGCTCAGAGAGCAGGGTAATTGGCCAGGTACAATTGGGGAGAAAAAGGGGGGGGGATAGTCTGTCAGTCCATGAGTGTGGACATTGAGATTGGCCCCAAAGCTAATTTCCCCATTCATGACAAATGTACGGAATGGGGGTTATTTTATATAACTCATCAGTTTAAATTATATTAAGGTTTTAAGTTATGCATAATTAAGGTGTGGCTGCTGTGAGTGACTGGTGGGTCAGGACCTGGTCGCAATGCGTGTCTATGGCACCGTGTACATTTAAATAGCCATATTTTTGGGTGCTGTCCGGTTGATAATCCATCCATGTGTAATGTGGCCTACTAGGGACAGGATACTGTAACAACCCCACCTAGGGAACTGCACCCTGGGAAATACTGTCTCAGTACTACTTCTACTCCAGATACATCGACAGATAAGTGTAAAGAAGCAGAGATGTGACTCCATGTTCAACCAAAAGAACATTTGTTTTATTTGATATTATAAAAGCACCAGAAACTGCTATGAAAGAGAAAATGTTACTCGCAATTTGATTAACAAGCAAAAATCTTTTATATTCCACGTTAGTATTCGGTGTAAGAATGAGGGGGGAAGCCGATGGCAGGGGAAAGACTTACTAGATGAGGCCGATCAACACACCACATCACATGCTTGTCCAGAGCTCACAGACACAGCAAAATGAAGTGAGTGAAAGCAGTTAAGTGCAAGTTTAACACAACAGCATGTAGGTGATTCAAAAAGAGTGGCACCCCCTACTGCTGTTCCCCACCTGGCAGAGCAGCTACACACCGCAAGTTGCACAAAAGAGCCAAATGCTTGCTACAGCTGATTTGCTAAAATCAATAACATGATATACAAAGCAAAAGAAAAACCCCACTGTTACTCAGGAAGCACAAGATTAGAATATAGGGGTTGCTAAAATAATGATACCAATCTACCTCCATACAGTGAGAAATTCCTTGGGCCAATTCAGTCTAACCTCAGAGCAAAGGGGGCAAAATAAACCATATTATAACAAAGGCAAAACAGCCGGGGGGGCAACCTTCAAAAGAAACAATACCAATAAGTACAAGCATAATCTTGAGTCAGATTTACAAAGTAATGTAAAAATAAAAGAAAATATCTTTGAGCACATCAAACACCACCTTGTATTAAGGGGCTCCATTGTCCCTATGGAGTGTGCTATCACTATCTTAGCACTGTCTTTACTGGACAGTCACTCCTATTTGAGGATCATCATTACTCAACTGCATCATCAAAAGAATAAGACCAGAGCAGATATCCCCATTACCTTACTGCCTGCTCAGTCACGGGGAGGCAGAAGGCTGCAGGCATCAAACGATTGAGCTACAAATAACTCAGCATGGGCGCACTGCCACCAGACTAGCCTGTGCCATGCTGCTCTCGAGATCTATACCTACCCACTGTGGTAACAGCGGGGGACTAGACACAGGTGTGCCTCATGCTACCCATTAACTAGCAATTGGTCCTGAGTCCTCACAGGCCACTTCCCAAGTAAGGATCGTGTCACACAAAAAAAGCAGTTATCCGCCTACTGTTTCTCCCTGTAACACATGTAAAGAATAAATAGATAAATAAATTCAGCAGATCTCATATTTACACTAATATTGTTCATGTGAAGCAGCCATCTCAAGTTGGGCTTGTTAGCGAGCGATGAATTTGAAATGAGCCGCTGTCAACCAGAAAATTCCGAAGCGGTACTCGTGAAACGCCTACCATAGTTTGATGATCTATCCGTGTAAAAAAAAAAAAAACAAAGATTCAGCAAATCTCTTGCTTACACTAATACTGTTAATTTGAAGGAGTCATTTGGAGTTGGTCTTGTTGTCTTAGCGTGCAATAAATATGGAACGCAACTTTGCACGGTGGAGCCAGTTCGGTCCGTTTGCCGGTGGGGTCGTGGGTGAGCGTAGTGTCCGTGATTTCACAGTCACAGCCACCCCTCGCTCGCGCCCCCTTAGGTCCACCCTCTCGTCCAAATATGTTCATGTCCGCGTTCCAAAAAAACCAAGATGGCGACCGGAAAAATGCAAAACTCGAGGCTTCAAAACGGCAGTCCAGAAAACAAGGGGAGGTCACGGTGTCTACGTCCATTATTTTATAGTCGATTAGAATCAGAAAATAGGGGGCAGATAACATAGAGTCTAATTATCTGCCCTGTCTCAAGGTAGGATTCACAAACGATATTGCACAAGAGATATTACAGCGCAAACACGGCCAGAAAGCTTTGCAGCTAAGTGCAATTTGCCGTTGTTTTGCGTCTGATTGCAATTATCTATCCATCCATCCACTATCCAAGCTGCTTATCCGAGCCGATTATCCTGCGCTCAGGGTCGCGGGATGCTGGAGGCTATCCCAGCAGTCACTGGGTGGCAGGTGGGGAGACACCCTGAACAGGCCGCCAGGCCATCACAGCCCCCCCCCCCCACACACACACACACACACACACACACACAAATGTACACTTCGGGACAATTTAATACAGCCGATTCAGCTGACCTACATGTCTTTGGACTGTGGGAGGAAACCGGAGCAACCGGAGGAAACCCACGCAGACACAATTATCCATGTGGCAAAGTATTGTAATGATCACGGATGAATAGACTTGCTAGCCCTTGGCTAATGGGTCAGACCCTTTAGTCGACTGGTTAATGTAGTCGCCCGTGGTGTGGGAGACCTGGGTTCGTGTCCCAGCTGTGGAAAATACTGGATGAGCCCCCCGAATTCGATACATTGGTGTCAGAAGTGGGATGGTGAGACAGAGGCCATCGGAAGCACGTGTGCCCAGAGGTTTGAGGTAGCATGTATGCTCCCCGAAGGGGGGGGGGTAGTGTAACGATTACGGATGAATAGACTTGCTAGCTAATGGGTAAGACCCTTTAGTCGACTGTAGTTGCCCGTGGTGTGGAAGACCCACGTTCGCGTCCCGGTTGTGGTGGGTCCAGGCTACCCCTCGAATTCGCTACAGTATAAATGGTGGCTTTGTGCCAAGAACACAGTAGGCAGGCTCAATGTCATCCTTGATGTCATCAAGTATAGCAAGAATTGTTTGACCTGGCAACCTGTATCTTCAAATGATTGCAGTCTCAGTTAAATTAAAAATTGATTAATTTTCACTCTGTGTGTGGCTATTAGCACTGGTGTTTGTGAATTGGATTTTTTTTTGGTAATGAGGCTCATTTGCATATAAAGGGGCCAATTTTGCACCAAATGTATGTATATTACCTATTTTAAATATGTTCAAATAGCACCAGAGCACTAAGATGCTATTTGTCTGGCAGCGCAGTTGGGGCTGCTTTGAAAATTACAGGATTTCTTTTTGTCTCATTTGTGCAGGTTTAGCAGCCGCAAAAGCCATGCAATCCTTAGTGAATTCACCCATCAATAAGGTGAGAGAGACATCCACAGATAGAAACAGATGAAAGAGGAGAGTGTTAACAGATAATTAGAATAGTTATCATTAAATTAACGAGTCAAAATGTGTTGATGCATGCTCAATAATCCAGGTAAGGAAATCCCAGAAGAAAAAAGTTATAAATGCAGTTGCAAGAACAATAATTTCCACTCATATCTTGATGTTTGATTTGAAAGAGAACTTAATTTAATTGGCCCAGAAAGTTGAATCAGTTCAGCTGGACACAACGTGTATTGGGAGAAACGTTTCATCAGTCATCTAACCCTTGTGTTGTCCACATATTCTGTATACTGCCCTGATATTAAGGGTCATTTGTGACCTGCCTTCATTAAACCTCTAAATTAAAGCAACTTAATTTAATTTTAAACCCCAAATCTGTTTTGGACGAAGAAACAACCTGTCATTCATCGCAAACTTTGTGACTATCTGGGTTTTCCCTCTTCACAGTGCAGAAAGACTGCATTTAATCAGTGGACACCACTCGTTCTTATAGGGTCAAACATGACCCAAACATGTCTAAGGGTCAAACATGACCCTAAGACAATCTTAGTACCGTAGTTGTGTACAGCTTTCATGGAAATATGAAGAAAAACAATGTTTCCCTTTTACTAATGTTGGGGTCACGCTAGGAAAATTCATCAAATTTCAGGTATAAAAAATATCATTTAGAGTCTTTTCTCTGCTGTTAAACGCTGTTATGGGCCTTGTTGACCCGTAAGACAACAGAAGGGCTAAGTGACCACGAGACTGAAAAGGTCACGTACATGAGTGATGAAACCTTTCTCCTAATTGAACGTTGTGTCCAGATGAACTGATTCAGCTTTCTGTGACAATTAAATTAAGTTCTCTTTCAAATCAAACATCCCAAGATATATATATATATATATATATATATATATATATATATATATATATATATTTTATACCCGAATGTGGCTTAAATATGTAATGTGATATGCTACTTCAGTACACTTCAACAACAAACATTACTGGGACCACTACAGAAAATTGCAGGTGAACATTTGATGTCCAGGAATTAAGCTTATAGATACGACCACTGACTATCCTGTAAGAAAGAAATTGGACACCATTTTGAACATTGACCATAACCGGTCCAGCCATGTGCTAGGCTTTGACCTAGTCTTCTTTGTGTGTGTGATGCCTATGTTCACGTGTAAATGCACGTCTAAGCTATGTGTTGCTTTGTGTATATGAATGTGTGTCAGTCAGTGCATGTGTTTATGTTGTACGTGGGTGTGTTCATGTGTATGACATTGAGAAAGTATGTGTGTGCCCGTGTGTGTGTGTGTGTGTGCATGTTTTTCCAATCAGTTCACTATATCAGGAAACATGTTTACAGAGAAAACATTTGGGGAAGGAAACGGCTTTTTCACAACAGAAACTGTGTTGTCTTTCTCTCTCTCTCTCTCTCTCTCTCTCTCTCTCTCTCTCTCTCTCTCTCTCTCTCTCTCTCTCTCACACACACACACACACACACACACACACACACATACATACAAAACACATTCTTTCTCAGTGTCTTATACATTAACACACCCACGTACATGCACACATTAACAGTATACAAAAGAGAAAGTCACACATGCTGCAAACACACATAGCCACACGTAGTTTGACATACACTATGATGCACACACAACAGTAGAAAAAAGGAGGACCTTGATCAAAAATGCAGAGGACAGTAAGGCCAAACAATTGATAGCAGCCATAGTGGCAGTGACGCAACAAACAGAAGCAGCAGCAATACATCGTGGCAGTAGTAGTAGAACGCACAAGCTTTTTTTTTTACCCCCCCCCTTTTCTCCCCAATTGTATCCGTCCAATTACCCCACTCTTCCGAGCCGTCCCAGTCGCTGCTCCACCTCCTCTGCCGATGCGGGGAGGGCTGCAGACTACCACATGCCTCCACTGATACATGTGGAGTCGCCAGCCACTTCTTTTCACCTGACAGTGAGGAGTTTCACCAGGGGGACATAGCGCGTGTGAGGATCACGCTATCCCCCCCCCCCAGTTCCCCCTCCCCCTTGAACCGGTGCCCCGACCGACCAGAGGAGGCGCTAGTGCAGCGATCAGGTCACATACCCACATCCAGCTTCCCACCCACAGACACGGCCAGTTGTGTCTGTAGGGACGCCCGACCAAGCCGGAGGGAACACGGAGATTCGAACCGTCGATCCCCGTGTTGGTAGGCAACGGAATAGACCGCCACGCCACCCGGACGCCCAAAATTCAGAACTTTTATTCCAGTTCCAAAATGATGCTGATTGTCAAGATATGTTTTGGAAAAGCAAACATTTCTCAAAAGTGTATTTGAGAAAGTCAGTCAATTTAAGGTGTAACTTCTCCCCCAGGTCTGAGCCTAGCCACACTGCACAGGTCTGAAAATTGGCCAGGAGCTGAGAAGGGGGAGGGGGGGCTGCTGAGGAAGGGGGGGGTGTAGATGTGTGAGGTAGGAGCATGCGCAGGAGTAGCCAGGAAGCTCCGCGAGAAGGGCCCAGCGCAGAGTTGCCTCTCGCTGCCTCTAAGTCCCCTCCACCCGCCCACCCTCCGGCAACTAACGGTTAGCAGGACAGGTAATGAAGTCACGAGGTTAACGAGTAAACTCCTGTGAATGATGAGTATCGATCAGCACGAGCCTGCTTTCACAGACTCACACTCAAAGGCGGGGAGGGGGGGAAGGGGGTCACCCACCTCTGATAAGAGGACGTTCAATTGAGGTTTTTTTTTGTTTTTTTTTTAAATGACATATATACAAGTCCCAACCGTCCGACTACGTCAGCACGGACCTTGCAAGGTTCAGGGCTGATTTAAAACAGTAGATGGCGTGTTGAGCCATTTTCAACCCATGGAAGGCAGATTTTATTAAATTTGATAAGAAACGTCAATATTGTCACCACATTGATGTGTTTCATCATCATACCGCACAGTCATACCATTCACTTTACAGCGCAAAAAAAATCATACAGTAAGTGTTTACCCATCCTTCCATCCACCCATCCATCCAGCCACCTATCCATCCATCCATCCATCCATTCATTATCTGAACCGCTTATCCGGCTCTCAGGGTCGTGGGATGCTGGAGCCTATCTCAGCAGTCATTGGGTGGCAGGCAGGGAGACACCCAGGACAGGCTGCCAGGCCATCACACACACACACACACGCACACATACACACACACATTCATACCTAGGGGCAATTTAGTATGTCCGATTCACCTGACCTACATTTCGCCTCACAGCAAGAAGGTCCTGGGTTTGAGCCCCGGGGTCGTCCAACCTTGGGGGTCGTCCCGGGTCATCCTCTGTGTGGAGTTTGCATGTTCTCCCCGTGTCTGTGTGGGTTTCCTCCGGGTGCTCTGGTTTCCTCCCACAGTCCAAAGACATGTAGGTCAGGTGAATCAGATTATAAGTGTTTAGTACCTCTTTGTGTGTGTGCATGTGTGTGTGTGTGTGTGGGTCCTGTGATGGCCTGGCAGCCTGTCCAGGGTGCCCCCACCTCCCGCCCAATGACTGCTGGGATAGGCTCCACCATCCCCGCAACCCTGAGAGCAGGATAAGCAGTTTGGATAATGGATGGATGGATGAATCATTACCTATTTCTGAAAATCTTTCCAAAACAATTTTAAATGAGAAAATATGCATTTTGATGCCCCCCCCAGCAAGTTGTTTCATTTAGTACTGAGGTGAAATTCAGTAAGAATTGAGGAAGAACCCTACTATGGAGTAGGTGTGTCCAAACCTTTGACTGGCACTGTATAGTATGTGTGTTAAATGCCTGTTTAGGGTGCTACAAATATTTAAACACTTCAAAATATGAGAATATATTTAACTGCATATAAATAATGCTAAATTTATTTCTATGATAATTGATATAATAAAAGTAACGCCATTTTTATTTGTGGTCAGGGAGGTTATTCATGTTGCTGCTTCTTTGCATTTATCAGTTTTAATACAGATTTGTGATTTGTAGGTTATTTATTTATGGACGGGGGAGCAACATTCATATTTCTGTTTTTTTTTTATTTAACAAACTCAATGCAGATTTATGCACTATATTATTAATTTAGCTAAACTGGATCAACAACTGTGAGCAACAACAGCTTTTATAAGCTTTTCACATGCAGCGCAGTGGTTAGCGCGGTCGCCTCACAGCAAGAAGGTCCTGGGTTCGAACCCCGGGGTAGTCCAACCTTGGGGGTCGTCCTCTGTGTGGAATTTGCATGTTCTCCCCGTGTCTTTGTGGGTTTCCTCCGGATGCTCCGGTTTCCTCCCACAGTCCAAAGACATGTACATCAGGTGAATCGGACTATAAGTGTTTAGTACCTCTTTGTGTGTGTGTGTGTGTGTGTGTGTGTGTGTGTGTGTGTGTGTGTGTGTGTGTGTGTGTGTGTGTGTGTGGGCCCTGTGATGGCCTGGCAGCCTGTCCCCGCCTCCCGCCCAATGACTGCTGGGATAGGCTCCAGCATCCTTCAGCCCTACGTAGGAAAAGCGGCTTGGATAATGGATGGACAGATGGATGGATGGATATGAAAACGGTTCTTATTTTTACAGGCCACATCGGCTGAACAATTGAAATTAGAAAAAAAAATGAATTAACCAAAATGCAAAACCTGTGACATATTTTGGATGACGTATTTCTCAAGATGGAAGCAAAAAAAATTAATTGGTTTAATTCTGAGAGAACTTGGATTCTCCATCTTGGAGTCCCAGGTGTGTGGACGCAAGGAGTGCCGCAATTTTTAGATAGCCGCAGAAAAATAATCTGAAAGTCTGTTGAGTGACTATCAACTCACCCAGCACATCCTATCTGTTGAATGCACGGAGGCTAAGGAGAGCCGACCATCCCCAAAAGCTTCTTGTCAACTTTTGCAGACGCACCCTGGAGAGCATCCTGACAAACTACATGACAGCCTGCTACAGCAGCTGTACCACTCTGACAGAAAAGCCCCCCCAGCGTGTTGTGGAAACAGCACCGGACATTGCTGGCATTGAGCCTTCACTAGAACGTCTTCACAGCACTCGCTGTGTGAGGACGGCTAAGACTATCATAAAAGACATTACACACCCTGGACACTATCTGTTTCAGCTCCTCCCATCAGGTAGGCGCTTCAGATCAATCCGCACACGCACAAATAGACCGAAAAACAGCTCCAAAAGCTGTGGCACTAATGAACGCAGACCTCTCAGTGTGTTGAGACTGAAGTGCTGCCGCCATTGGGCACATGCAAAATTTGCATTTAATTACTCACATGTCACTTTAAACAGGGCGGCGCAGTGGCGCAGTGGTTAGCGCAGTCGTCTCACAGCAAGAAGGTCCTGGGTTCGAGCCCTGGGGTAGTCCAAACTTGGGGGTCGTCCCGGGTCGTCCTCTGTGTGGAGTTTGCATGTTCTCCCCGTGTCTGTGTGAGTTTCCTGCGGGGGCTCCGGTTTCCTCCCACAGTCCAAAAACATGTAGGTCAGGTGAATCAGCCGTACTAAATTGTCTCTAGGTATTAATGTGTGTGTGTGTGTGTGTGTGTGTGTGTGTGTAAGTTGGCCCTGTGTGATGGCCTGGCGACCTGTCCAGGGTGTCTCCCCGCCTGCCGCCCAGTGACTGCTGGGATAGGCTCCAGCATCCCCCTGAGAGCAGGATAAGTGGTTCAGATATGGATGGATGGATGTCACTTTAAGCCAGTTCATTTCTGTCCACTGCACCTTAACTGCATTTTTGCTGATGACGTTTTTGCACCTCATTAGTTTTATTTTGTCGTTAATTGCATTTTATGCTTTATATTGCTTGTATTTTGTCCTTATATTGTTTAGAGTCTGTATTTTTTATTGTTGATATTTTATATTTCTTATCTCTTCCATGTCTTATTTATTCTTTGTATGCACCATTTGAGGTTGACACAAGTGCAGTTTTGTTGTGTTTGCACAATAACCATAAAGTTTTTGAACCTGAACTTGGATGTTGACTATAGTTTTAAACCCACTCGTCCGGTGTCTGTTCAAAGCAGGAAGGAGCAAACATCTTTGACTAAGGTGTGACACTTGGAAGATGAATCCGACCTTTGAAACAAGTTGTGATGAGATATTGTCTAGACATTCATTATGCATGTCCAAATCTGGCAACTCTCTATGGTCTCTGTCAATTTGAACAAGTTTGCCTTGGTAATTAACCCTCTCTTCCTCTCTCTCTCTCGCTCTTTCTCTCTCTCTCAGTCTGATTAACTCTCTCTGCCTCACTATTATTGCATCATATCTCTCTTCCTCGCTCTCTCTCGTGATCTCTCTCTCTCTTGTTCTCTCAGGGACTGATGTTGGTCCGGACCTGAGACTTTACCATGAACACACACACACACACACACACACACACACACACACACACACACACACACACACACACACACACACACACACACACACACACAACTTAGTATAGCTATGCTCTCTACATCACAGCTGTTCCACCAATACAGGTTAGTTGTGATAAGGATGGCAGGGTAAAGATTGTAGGATGCAGTTCTAACCAAATCAATACAATAACAATGACAATAACTGTGATAATAACAGTTACCTAAAACTAGAAAAGTATTAAGTACTCCAATGTCAAGAGGGACAGGGGACAAAAAAAATCAAAGATAGACAATAAAGGAAGAGGACAGCATTAAGATAAGGGCCTGGCCATGTGGGCCCTGGATAGAGGAAGTGATACTTTATGGTGGTTGAGAGCTACATGACAGACTGTGGTAAGTATTGTGCACAGTGGTAGACATTATATAAGATTTCCTTCCCGTATTCGATTTGGACTGGTTTTAATTGTATTAACTGAATTTGTTTTAATTGGTTTTTGCTGTACACATTCCCTTCACAACTGAAATTGTTGAAGGTGCGGAGTAGTTGCGAGGTTTCACGAGGATCATCATTTAATTCCGGTAAGTTCAGTCAGTTCATCTGGACACCGCGTTTAGCAGGAGACACGTTTCATCACTCATCTAAATGACTTTCTCAGTCTCAGCTGACTGCAGGTACCCCCACCCTTATACACAATACAGTTGCGTCACAACCGAAACCAACAATCAGTTTCATGTGCAAATTGTCATGACTATTAACTAATGTTACAATGGCTATGTGTACTATTCACGGAGGATTGGGGAATGGTTGCAATCACAGCACTGTAAGACGATGACAGATGTACTCTTACCCCCCCCCCCCCACCGCCTTGGTTCAGGATGCACACATCCTCATCCTTGGAAGATTGACCACTGGCCTGTAGATGGGTGTAGACTGCGGAGTCCTGGCCTGACAAGGTAGCTTCAGATATATGGATGACACGTTGGTTAAAATTAAATCTCATCAACTCTGTAGACAACCACATCAAGTTCACCAGGCAGGATGTGAAAATGGACAGGTTAGCCTCCTTAGACTCTGAAATTGCAATTGGTGATGGGGGACATTTGATTGTTGATGTTTACCGTAAACCAAGGTTTGACTCTCATCATCCACTGGAGCAGAAACTAGAAGTCATCAAGACGCTGTACCACTGAGCTAACAACGTCCCTACCGACATAGCGGCCGGGGAAGGGAAGAAATCCCACATTAAACAGGCCCTGGTTAACTGTGGTTATCCTAACTGAGCATTTGTCAAAGCCATGAAGACGCCCAAACAGTGCACCAGCCAATCGACGAGAGGAGAAGCACAACAGCTGCCTAAGCACAAACCAGTGGTGATTCCGTATGTGGCGGGAGTGTCGAAAAAGCTGAGACACATGTTTTCCAAACACCGCATCTCAGTAGCGTTCAAACCCCAAAACTTGCTGTGCCAGAAGTTGGTCCACCCCAAGGATCATGTCCCCCCGGCACAAACAGAACAATATGCTGCTAAGTGCTAGGAGGATTGCCGTGACTTGTACATCGGGGAAACCGGACAGATGCTGGTCAACAAGATGGCACAACACAGGAGAGCTAACACGTCAGGCCAGGACTCCACAGTCTCCACCCATCTACAGGCCAGTGGCCACTCTTTCAAGGATGAGGATGTACACATCCTTGATAGAGAGGAACGCCAGTTTGAATGGGGAGTCAAAGAGGCCATCTATGTTAGGAGGGAGTGACCATCCCTAAACCGGGTGGAGGTGGGGGTGGGGGGGCTACGAGTACATCGGTCGCGATTTTACAATGCTGTGATGGCATTTATTTATTCCCAACTCCTCTGTGAGTAGTACACATGGCCATTGAAACTCTAGTTAATACTCACGGCAATTTGCATACAAAACCCATCGCTGTTTTCAGTCGTTATGCAAATATATTGTGTATAAGGGTGGGGGTACCTGCAGTCAGTTTAGAATGAAGAGGTCACTTAGATGAGTGATGGAACGTTTCTCTCAGTAAACATTGTATCCAGATGGACTGATTCAACTTTCTGGGATTTCCTTACCTGGATTAATGAGCATGCATAAACACGGATCATCTTTTAGTTGTTGTTTTTTTTTTATTCCTATTCAAAATTTAAAACAGATAATTTTACATAACTTAAAATCATTTTTTTTCCCATGGCGTTTGCATACAAACATGCTACCTGACAAGTACTTGGGACTTGATAGCTAAAGGTCTACATGCTGTGGTTTGACTGGTTATCTGGGTGGCAGCCTGCTAACAATGCTCAATAGCCCGCTTGTTTAGATCTGGCCTGCATGTAGTATTTGCTGTTCCCTGTCTGATGACTGTCTGTAGGTTGCAGCTGTATGGCAGCTATCTTAAGCAGTTCATGTTCAGGTTATACTGACTTTAAGTTTGCAAATACTAAGAAACTATGTTGGTGGTAGTCACTTTTTTTTTTATAAATACATACAGTACACGTCATGTGAGTCTTGGTATTGATTGAGTAGAATGAAAGGATATCTTTGTGCTGGGAAATCATGATGTTGGTTCTACTCTCAGTTTCGCTGGTCTTGTACCAGGAAAACATTACCAGACTAAAGGAGCTCCTCAGAGCTGGTTCCGGTGTAGGAATTCAGCTCAAGCCCGGGATTATTTGAGGGTAACAGCAGAAGAGGTTCTCTAAAATCAAATTACTCATCCAGTGAGCTATTCCTTCTGAAAGCTTCTATAGCAACTATATAAAGCACAGGGTAGATCTTTTTCCCATTTAGTGATTGATTTACAGGTACAAATAAATACAGGTCAAGTTCAGTTATAGTGCAACACACTTTTACTATCAAACTGCTACTACAATTACAACAACACACAACACAATACAACCAACAAGACACACAGCAAAGGGGAACCTAAACCCCATCATTATCATCATCATCATCAGCCACTTCCGCGGGGTCACGTCGCAGTGGCAGCAAGCTAAGTCGGGCACTCCAGACGTCCCTCTCCCCAGTAGCGCCCTCCAGCTCCTCCTTGGGGATCCCAAGGTGCTCCCAGGCCAGACTGGACATGTAGTCCCTCCAGCGAGTTCTGGGTCTACTCCGGGGTCTCCTCCCAGTTGGACGTGCTCAGAAAACCTCCAAAGGAAGGCGCCCAGGAGGCATTCTAACCACCTCAACTGGCTCCTTTCGATGCGATGGAGCAGTGGCTCTAATCCGAGCTCCCTCTGGATGTTCGAGCTCCTCACCGTATCTCTAAGGCAGAGCCCAGACACCCTACGGAGGAAATTCATTTCAGCCGCTTGTAGCCGTGATCTCACCCTTTCGGTCACTACCCAAAGCTCATGACCATAGGTGACGGTTGGAACGAAGATGGACTGTTAAATTGAGAGCTTGGCCTTCCAGCTCAGCTGCCTCTTCACCACAACGGTCCGGTACAACGTCCACATTACTGTTGATGCTAATGGCATCAGGAACCTAAACTAAACTACTAATCTATAGAAAGATTATGTATGGTGAGCTAAGGGCTAATGGAGAGACTGTGGAGTCATGAAAATAACCTGGAGTCAGCGACAGGGTATTATTAAAGAAATCGCTTCGGAATGAACGAGCCAATTAGAATGATAAACTTTAAAAGCACCAGGACCATGAGCAAATTACTGGTGGGTTATAAAAATACTATCGTTTCACCTGGTGGAGTCTCTCAGCTGATGTCTGGGGTTGGATGTAGTAGACGAGCGGCTTGGTTCACTAGAGTCAGAGCTTTTATCGGGATTTGTTTTGCCAATAGTTTTCCAGTCAGCTGAGTAACCAAATTTGGACATTTGCCAAGCCACAATCAACATGTGGATTAATAAGCCTCTAAACATGGAGGAAGCGGAATTAGATGTTTCAGTCTGTATGTGATACCTACCGTATGTGATCCTTTATCTGCCGTCAGTCAGTGTGTGTGTGTGTGTGTGTGTGTGTGTGTGTGTGTGTGTGTGTGTGTGTGTGTGTGTGTGTGTGTGTGTGTGTGTGTTGAGGACATAATTTTTTTTTGCAGCATTTTATGTGTGTATAGTGTTTCCAAGAGTTCAAACCCAGTGTTAAATCATGGTTTGTATGATGAAGGGTCAAGTTGCGGTGACCGTTGCAAAAGCAGTCCAGATTACGGGTATTGTCTTCAGCCATTTGGCCCAGCAGGGAAGCTAATTTGATGTCCTGGATTTTGGTTTGTCTCTGTAAGTGAGGGGTCTGCTCGATCATTGAGAGTCTGCCTCTATTCTTCACCAGGTTTGAGAGTACTGTGTGCACTGGTTAGATAAGCACTTGGTGTCTCTGCCTGGCCCGCTCCACGGGGGTCTTGATCGCTGTGCCAGTCATATGAGTGTAACCAAATGGTCTGTTCTTTTTTAGGAGGAGGGGGGGTGGCCCCGGTGGCCCCTATATCAGGTTTTATGCCACACTTGGGCCCCAGTCAATCGTTTTTGACTTTGTAATTGATATAAACCCATCTGGTCTGCTTCTCCTGGGAGCCAGGTTTTGTTGTCAAGTCACATCCCTCTCCAAGATGATTAGCATAGCGGTGCAGATAGCTACGAGTGACTTGCAAAGTGACCGAGAAAGCTGGCCACGTCAAATGTGCCGTTTCTGGCTGTCAGTCAGCAAACAAATCCTTGCATGGTCTTCCAAAGGATGAGGGGAGCTGGAGGAAGTGGTTGAAACTCATTTGCATCAAACACCAAGCAGACGTTAGCCCACACACTATAGCCCACTTCGCTCCTGACAGCCATCTGAAGGAGGCAGAATTCAATTGGGCCATCCCTTGTCACTCACCAGTCAGGCTTCCATTTATAAATGATAAATGTGTGCAATAATAATGTGCTACACCCACCCACAGATGGCTTGTTTAATTAGACACAAGAACGAGGCAGTGGATAATCAATTCATAAAATTGGATTTAGATTTCTTTTTAGCAGAATTGACAGACAGAGAATGCATAAAATTGCTGTAAACTAGGGAAAAAATCAGCTCTGTCTTGTCCAGATTGAGCTTCAAGTGGTGTGTCGCCATCCACTCCGAGATGTCAGTCAAGCACGCAGCAATGCGTGTCTCTACATGTCTCTATGTATCTCTATGTGTCATTTAGATACTTAACTTAGCTTAGATTTGTGTGTGTGTGTGTGTGTGTTTAGGTTGAGTTGAGTTGACTTGAGTGAGTTGAGTGAGTTGAGGGGTTGTGAGAGTGTGGGAGGACACATTTCATGATGGCAGACGGAGGAAAGCGTCCTCACCCGGAAAGCATGTATGACCTCATGACTGCTCTTGCCATCGTGCAAATACTGGACAACTTTCCTGAGGTGGAATTATGTAAAAACCACAATAGGATTCACAAGTGATGCTGCATTTGCAACATTTTTATTGTGAAAGATAGTGATGTCCTCCCACAGTCCCAAGACATGTCCGTCAGGTGACTCGGCCGTACTAAATTGTCCCTAGGTGTGTGTGTGTGTGTGTGGGGGGGGGGGGGCTGTGATGGCCTGGTGGCCTGTCCAGGGTGTCTCCCTCCCTGCTGCCCAATGACTGTTGGGTTAGGCTCCAGCATCCCCACGACCCTGATTAGGATAAGCGGCTTGGATAATAGCTGGATGGAAGACAGTGATGGCTTGATTTTTTCCCCCGATCTTGGTCCACCATGGAGATTTCCAGCTCTGAAAATTGACAGTCTCGAAGCATGAGGGTAAGTACACTACATTTAAGTGAAAGGCAGCAACCATTTGTTTATAAGGACCTCACATATTAGGCGGTCACTCAGAGTTGAGTATGACCGTCATCCCTCTGGGTCCTCAGGTGGGTGTAGGGGCCGATCCTGGAGCCTCATAATTGGAGGACGCCTGCAGCCACCACGTGGTCCTTGGCAGGGGGTGGCCAGAGTCCAATAGCATGGAGAACCAAGACGATTGGGGACCACCCTCTGTCGCAGCCTTCATCCAACTTCACCGCCACTGTGACCTGGAGACATCTTCCACCAATTCCGCTGTTGAGGTCTTTGTTGGATCACGCTTCATCTGGAAACCCCCCCCCCCCTTGAGCAATCCACCTTGGGTGACCCTACCAGGAGCCAAGCTCTGGATGGCATAGCTCTTAGGGTCATTGGTACATGCAAACGGAGGGGAGCTTTAGGCCTGCAGTGTGAACGTGGTGTATGTTCATCTATGGCAGCAGACAGCAGACAATGAGAGTCTTTTCAGTGAGACAATGAGATCTTTCTGATCTTCTTACCTGCAGACCCAGCACGTCGCTGCGATGCTTATTGGCCAGTTTGCATACACATTATGAAATCTGTGAGGTTTTTATTTGTTAGTGGAGTTCTTGTCTTTCATCTGGCTGACCAAAGCGCAGCTTACGTAAGCTTACCTTTGTAATGAAAATGTGTGTGTGTGTGTGTGTGTGTGTGTGTGTGTGTGTGTGTGTGTGTCCACTCGGGTATGTATAAGAGCATTTCAGAGTGGATTTGTAAGTGTGTGCACGCACAGAGGTTTATTAATGCAAATGCTTGCATGCGCTTGCGTGTGTGTATGGTTGTGTTGACGTGTGTATATGTGTTAGTGAGCTCAAGTCAATTCAGGTCCTTTATTCCTGGAGGATCCTTCCCTCTTGCATGCATGGATAATACGCCACGGAGACACAGAGCTGCTTGTGTCAGCATGTCTGAGCTCTCTCTGTCTGTCTGGAGGAGGGATCCTCATTCACAGAGCACCAACACACACTTTTGGCCAATAACAACAACAACAATAATAGTAACTTTATTTATATAAGCACTTTTCTAAAACAACGTTACAAAGTGCCCAACTAGTGTCTTGTCAAAAGGGATTTAGTCGTTGATTTAGTGTTTTGATTTGTCTGAAACTCCAATCACAACTTTTTTCCATTCATTATTATGCATTCACTTATGCTAATTCCTGTTAATTAAAGTAAAATAAAGCCATTCCAGATTTTTGCTGGAACTCCTTCAGGGAGACTTGGGGGGGGGGGGTCCGCGGACCACCTGTGTGCATGTATTGAAATGTACACACGCATGCCAAAATGTCCTGAAGCACAAAAATTACAACAACAAAAAAAGAAAGGAAACGTAAGAAAGGGCAGTAGCCATTGAAAAGCTAAAGCAACACAGTCCAGCCAGCAGACAAGCTGCTTTTTCAATGGCCAACTGGGGAGGAGGGGGGGGGGTTTGAGAAAGTATAGAGCGGTATAGAGAAGGGATGGGATGTGTCAGAACCCTCAACTACCATTGACAGGATGCCATTAGAGCAAGGCACTTTATTCCCAGTTGTTCCGGTGGCCAGCAGAGGAAGACTGGTGGCGCTGCCGGGCAGGTCTGCGGGTGTGACTGTGTAGGAGTGTCGGGGTGTGAAGGAGGCTGGTAGTGAAAGAAAGATGGTGCGCATGCTCAGTTATTGCTCCCCGGATGCTTGATACTCAATGGCTTTTTTCTTTTTCTTTTTTTTTTGGCACAGAGGTATGTGAAAACGTATCGCTCACCACAATCTGCCGCTGAAATTGAGTGTGCATCATTGCTTCACATTGGGTGACTATGCAGCTGTAGTGCCCCCCTGTGGCCATTGACTGCAACAACTTCGGACATTCAACAGGTCAGTCCCCTAAATACTCTGCAGACTGC